>NC_064282.1:40050984-40097163 GCF_019186545.1 Solanum stenotomum
AAAAAAAAAAAGATAAAAAGAAAAAAGAATCACAACATTTGTTTTGTGTATGTTAGGCGATAATTAAACTTTATTTTTTTATTTCAAACTGGACTAGTAAACTACAACTATACTATCACATTTAAACTTATTTGGATTTATATTGTATATTTTTCTTTAGTTGTTTAAAATTTTATGTATAAGTAGTTTTTATCCTAATTAAGGACGAATGAATCTTTAACCAATGGTATATCAAAAAATTGAGAGCTAGTAATATAATTTCTTTGTAATGTGTGTAGTTTGTACTTTGTAAAATCATATATATAGTTAGTTGTTAACAAAAATATTTGTTGGATTGCAGTATTACTATCATAAGAGCAAACAATTTCGTTCTATTGTGAAGGTAAGAAAATATGTGCTCAAGGGTTTATCAAAGCTTGAAGTTGATCAAGAAGCCACTAAAGTAAAAGAGGTATGCTCTTACATTGCATTTCTGCAAGAAGTTATTTCCATGACAACCTCTTAACTATATGACACTAACTTTTATTGTCATGTTAAGACGCAAACACATTTACTTTGTTCTTATTAAAAAAATTTATTTATCCAAAGGTTGGGGATATTAAAAAGCACTCCATGAAAAGAAAAGCTGAACATTTTATCTTGAAAAGGAAGTCTGCAACAAAGAAACAGAAAAGCAACAACCATGGCAAGAGGGAGGTCAAAAGGTTTCTTGGTGAAGCATGAACAACCTTATGAATAGGGATGTCAAACAAAAAAACAAGGTAAGTTAATATTACGCTAGCTATTAGACAATAATTTTTTATACAAAAAATTCACTATAGAAAATATAAAAATTATAAATTGATAAATGTCATCATAGAACAATTTTTTTTAATCATTTTAATCATATTTAATAACTGATTAACAACAAATTATCAAAATATAGTTGTTAGCTACAAGTTATTTGGCGACAAATTTTGTAGTTGAACTATATTTTTTTGATCGTAAATTTTTAATATATATATTTTATGTATTCTTATAACATTAATAATTTTAAAATGAAACGATGTTGGAATGTCAAAAGGAGACTCCTACCTAAAAAGAAAAATAGAATCTTCAATCTTGGAGGGAGAGGTTGGAACAAAGGAGTAAGTAAGAATATTATTCACACCAAGGGAAACATACAAGCGAGAATATTTTCTGAACAACCTAAATTGGTGTTGGCATCGCAAGGTTCAACTAATTGTGGGAGGTCTAGTTGGTGACGACAACAAAGCTAATAATGGTGCAAGCGGTGGCAGCAACGAAGGAGGGAGATGCCGCAGAGATGATAGTGGTAGAATTTGAATATCCCAAACATTGGTTTTCCATGTTGGTGGTGGAGCTAGTAATGGTGAATTTGGTGATGTCATGGGATACGACCAGGGTCATGGATCGGGTGCAAACAGTGGTGGCAACGAAAGGAGGAAGAGGCCTTGGTAGAATTTGAATATCCCAACATTTGTTTTTCATATTTTATTAGATTTTTAAGTAGAAGTGTTTGTGCCCCAAGTAGTTGATGAATTTCTTGAAAGAATTTACTTTGTATTTTGTTCTATCAATAAGATTGGGGTTTTTTAATACATGATCTTAGTTGTTCAATATTTGATAGATTACAATATGTAAGGTTCAATCAAACTTTGTTTATTTTAATACAAGTAAGATTCAATCAAACTTTCTTGAAATTTAAATCTCAACAATTGAAAAGGAGTGAGGAAAAATACTTGAATTTTCTATATCAAATAGACAGAAGCAAACCTCAAATGGCTGATAGTTTTATTTAATAGTCAAATTCCTTCAAAAAAACATAATCAAGACATGATAATTGGATTGAGGCAAACATGTTGTTAACTTTTACTAATAATCATTATCTCACTGAAACAACAAAAAGGACAATGTTTTGTTGGTAAATAAATAGGGTTCTTATTTATTTTCTAGTGTGTGACAAGTCCAGAATATATTATTCCACAAATATTTATATATGAAACTTATTTTCCTTATTTTTATTAGAAAAATAATTTTGAAGGAGTTTCTTTTTCTTGAGAAATTAATTTTAAACATATTTGACCAACCAAATATGGAAAATATATATAACTATCTATACTTACTACCTTAAAAGCATGAACTCCATAACTTAAATGTTCAATTACTATAACAACCCCAACTTAAAACACCCAATTTAACAGATATTCTATATTTTATATTTATTTACTTGATGGGTAGTGACTTTTTCGAAGGGTTGTGACTTTTCTATAGAGTTGTGACTTTTTCGATGAGTTATTCCATTTCTGAAAAGTTGTGATTTTTTTGAAAGGTTGTGACATATCTGATAACGCATGATAAGCACCTTTTTATCCTATCCTTTGTTGTCTATAAATAGAGGGGTTTTGTCACACTTCTATACTATGAATTTTGTATGTTTTCTATTCTTCTTCTTTAAACAAGGAAGATTGTGAGAGTTGTTCAATGTTGCAATTAGATTATATTTTTTTTGGGTAGATTAGATAGATCAACAAAAATGGTTCAACAAGGATAGTGAAATAAATCAACTTCAAACAAGACGATTATCTTGATAACTAATATACTTTTGCAGCAAATTCAACTTGACAAGAATTTCAATGATTTTTCGTTACATAAACTACAACTTGGTGTTCAGGTTCTGAAAAGTTTTAAGCTATTGGAGAAAATTGATTTGGTCAAAAACTTGTTTGAAGAGTCCAAAATAGATTTAATAAGTACTCCTTTGTTTCCAATTTATTTGTTGTACTTTTATTTTTATTCAGTTTAATATAGAATGATTTTTTTCTTGTGGGTGGGGGTACATCTTTAAGACCACAAAGTTAAAAGACATTTTTATATATTCTACACATGATCCTTTAATTAAAAATCTTCTTTAATTTTAAAAATTTAATATCAAATTAAAATTAGGCAAATCTATATCTATCTTTTTTTGTCTACACTACCTTAAAAGAATGAACTACCTAACTTAAATGTTAAATTATTGTAATACCTCCAAATTAAAACACCAAATTTAGTATATCTTTGATATTTTATATTGTATTATATTTATTTATATTATAGTAAAGGGAAACACCTTTTGACCTGGAATGGTTGTGACATTTCCAAAAATTTCTAACTTTCCGATGAGTTGTAATATTTCCAAAGGGTTGTGACTTTTCTATAGAGCTGTGACTTTTTGAAAGAGCTATGAGTTTTAGGATGAGTTGTGACCTTCTGGAAGGGTTGTGATTTTTCTAAAGGGTTGTGATTTTTTTTATAAAGCACAATAAATAGTTTTTCAGACGTGAACAATCTCAAAGTTTAGTGAAATTAGAACACTCCCTAAAATGAATGTTAAATTAATCAAATTCTTCAACTAAAAACATCCATTTTAGTATATCTTCTATATTTTATATGGTCACAACTCGAGTCTATACCCAGGACGGGACTGGCACTCCAGAACCATTGCTGGTCTCCAAGCGAACCCTCATCATGGCTGACTACAAGTGGAAGACTAACTCAAGCATACAAAAGCTTAATCAAATTCAAATACTCAACTTTAAAATTATCTGTACAATACTGAATAGATAACTCTGAATAAAAATAATATATTCAACTCGCCATAAATAGGCAACTTAATTCTTTAAAACATTTAACAAAATAAATGAACAAACTTCTGAAACTCTACTATTTATCTATTAAGCCTCTAACTGACAAAGATGGATCGGGACAAGACCCATGACATCCTAACAACTGATATAACTGAAAGTACAAGTGGAACCCTCCAGAAGAAAGGAGGCTCACGATAGTTAACTCGAACAACATGTGGTATTAATGAAGCGCTTGCTCATGATCCTGAATCCCTATAACTGCATCATGAAACGATGCAGGCCAAATGGCTCAGTACATGGAACGTACGAGCATGTAAGGGGAATTCTAAAGCATAACATCAGCTTGAACTTGATAAAAAGGAAGCATACTTACCTCTTCTCAACTCACTCAACCAAACTTAACTCAAGAATAAGATATTCAACTCAAAGATATAATACTCAACTCCAGATACTCAACTCAGGATAAAGCAACAATACAAGATTCAATATATGGAAAGCATTTAAAAGAGTAGAAAGCAGCTTAATGTGTTGAAGAATACAATAAAAACTCAGTTAGTATATAAAAATTAAATATAACTCTATGAGAGTTTCTCTATCCAACAAGCATCACTATGAGCTATGTGATGATGCAACGTCTCGCCCACGCACCCAGAACTCTCCTATACTTTGCCAAGGTATAAGACCTTTCAACTAAGTGGATCCACTAGTCTATGCTAAAAATCATTTAGGAATCATCTAAAAGTATGACCCTTTCTACCCACGTTAGTTACATGGTTTATGGAGACTTGAGTTATTACGAACTCGTCCCCATATCGGTGCTTACTACTACTCCCAAAATATACTCATCTCATATGTTTAAAAACATAACTTTTGTCCTAGTTTGAGATTATTACTCAAAATATTTCTCTTAAAAGAGATAGCTGCTCTGAAATCTTTTAGACTCATAACTCATTTAGAAATCTCAATTTCTAGTTTATCAATGTAAAAATTGACACCTTTGGGATTACATAGTCCCTTATGCAGGAGTCTTAGTACCTCCTTGTACCTTACTACCCTGTCAATGTGCATGTCTAGCTCTGATGTTCTGAAAATTTTGACTATTGTACTAACATTTGTTCATTGGTGCAGGTGCACTAGCAGATGATGAAGCAGGTCCTTTCTGCTTATGTTGGAAAGAAGAACGGTTCGCATTACTCTTTTGCTGCCCGGATTAATTCCCTGATGTCTTTGTCCTCTTATTCTCAAACCCTTCTCTATCCCTCAGCTTGTCCTCATCAACTTGTTGCACATGGATCATCAGCCTTGCTATGCCCATGTCACCTACCAGCATGACTGCCTTACTTTTCTTATCTGGCAAATGAGGCAACCCAACAACGAATAACTCATCCAGCTCCTCATGTCAGCAACCATCTTTTTGCTTCTCTTGGCTCACGAGGAAAGAAATGCCTCATGAAGGCTCTCTAGACCATAGGCCAGCTAAAATTTAGTTACGTGTAAGCACGAGTTAGAAAGAGACTTTTATAGAGATATACTCTATCGCACGAAGTGAGTATGAAAGAAGTGAAGGATTTTTTAAATGTTGCAGCCTCCTAATTATAGATGTGGCGCACTTCACACCGATAACTAGGACTTTACAGACACGGCTTCGTAGACTCCCTAGGACTCTTAAACTCTGATACCATGTTTGTCACGGCCTGAGCCTACACCTTGCATGTGGCTGGCACTCGAGAACCCTTGGCTTGACGTACTTACTCAGCGGAAGACTTTAGTGAAGATAAATATACTTTAAAAGAATAAACTGAACTTCTCAATAAACAACTTAGAATGTAATAAATAACATTCACTGCCGAAGTGGCATCTCAAGTCTTAACTTAACTGAAAAGGGGAAGTAAAGACTCATGAACTAACACCACTAACTCTGTCTATGAAGCTTCTAAATAACTGAGATGGACGTCTAGACAAGAACCACGACATCTTAATGAACTAAAATACTGAAAGCAATAAAAAAGATCCACCGAAAAGCTAGGAGGCTCACCAACTAACTCTGAGTGCTCTACTGGATCAACGAGGCACTATATGTTGATCCTGGTTACCTGTGTCTGCATCATGATAAGAGGCAGCCCAACTGGCATCAATACATTGAATGTACGAGTATGCTAGTTGGAATGCTAAACATAACTTAAGATTGAAAAAAATCTGAAAGAAACACTTACCTTGACTTTTCTCAATTCCTGAATAAATTAACACAATATAAAGCAACAAAACATATGCAATATATAGGAAGCTTGTAAAACAGTGGCAAACAACTTAGTTCGTTAAACAAAATGCAATAACAAACTCAACTTTACTCATATAATAAAGTAATAAAGTTTATGTGGAAGTTTCTCTAACAGTCAACCAACACTATGAGCCGAAGTGGTGATACAATGTCTTGCCCATGCTGCCAGAACTGTCCTATACTCTGCCGTCATATAGAACGCCTTAACTAAGTGGATCCACTAGTGTATGCTAAAAGCATCTTAAGGAGTCATTTAAAAAGTATGATCCTTTACTACCCATGATGGATACATGGTTTATATAGACTTGAGTTAATATGACCTCGCATCCCCATATCAGTGCTCAAAACTACCAAAATATACTTAGCTCATATGTTTTTAAAACAAACTTCTTTCTTTGGTTTGAGATAATTACTCAAAACTGAACTTAAAAGCTCTTTTAGAATCGATGTTCCCTTTCTTGTTCAAATGTGAAAACTTTTTAAACCCTTGGGAATACTTCGTTTCCATATAACTATTGGAGAAATGAACTAAACTTTTTACTCTTTGCGTAACTTAAAATTTAAGTCTTAGAACAAAGTTAAAACGTTTGTGAATGACTTTTGAAAAGCTTTAATGAACTTCTCTTGACTTGCTTCTTAACTTCTAAACCTGACTCTTAACATTCCTTGAATTGAATTACGGATTCAATGATTGTGATTTGTGATTGGAAAGATCTCATGATGTTTAGGAGTGTTTTTAGATAGCTAAACATGAGAAAAGATAAAAAAATTCTTTGTCTGAGGGTGGGTCTGCGATGTGGAGAGGTATTTAAATTTTGGTCGCAAAAATAATTTTTGACGCAGAAAGGTCCGTGACCGCTGCCCGATGCGAAATGATTTTTCCTAAATCTGGGGAACAGGTCCGCGATGCGAAGCTAG
Source organism: Solanum stenotomum (assembly GCF_019186545.1). Classification (NCBI taxonomy): domain Eukaryota; kingdom Viridiplantae; phylum Streptophyta; class Magnoliopsida; order Solanales; family Solanaceae; genus Solanum; species Solanum stenotomum. The sequence goes on from NC_064282.1 coordinate 40,057,810, forward strand.
TGCCCAAATTACCCGACTAATTTTCTTCTTTGTTTTCCAACCCCAATTCACCCAAACTCGGTTCTTTTTCCCAAATTGTTTTTAGATATAGGTACCCAGAAAATGTACCTAAGACACCTAACTCCAACCAGCTCAATAATTTGACGTAATGATCTCAGAAACTTCTCAATTTCAGCCAACTCAAGAACAATATCAAATTCAAGAATAGATATCAAGAACATCAACTTTCAAAATCTTTTAGGATTAATTCACCCTGAAATAAACATGTTTACCACGTGGGTGAATGAACCCAACGTTATGAAAGCCTCACATACCTTGTAGGATTAAAGCCTTGGCAAAATCCAAACGAAAATCTCCAAGATATCGACAAACTTTGAACTTTTCTTCTCGTTTCTCCTCTTTTCTCCTTTCTCCAAGCCCTAGCATGAACTTCAACTTTTCTAAACTAGTCTAATTCTTATTAGACCCTAACTTCGTTACCAAAAATGAAATAAAATAATTGGGCAGAAAAAAGACTTAAATACCCTTCCAAAATTCGGACTAGACTTTCCTTATCTAAACAACTAGACTTCGAAAAGGCATATTTCACTCATACAAACTCAGAATCGTAAAAACTCAACTGTGTTGAAAAGATTATTCCAAGATCTTTCCTATGATATCGGGAAACACACCTAACTCCTCCTGAACTAGGAGTTATGGTTGTTTGAAGTTGACCAAAACTCATCATTAACTTAACTTGAACAAATTTTCCAGATTTTCAGTATTTCCTAGAATCACTATTTCCAATTCTTGACTTCTTCCTAGTTATTTCAATTTGCGAGATGTTACAACTCAATGATACTACTTATCCCTAGTCCGGATTTTGGAAGCTAACTATATGGATCACGTGTATACAACTCTTTTTCTTTTTCTTCCTCATAGGGTTCATGCACAATTATGGGCATGAACAACTCAACTCAAGGACTTCATGGGTAACATGTAATAGTCCCATGATTTGGAATATAATCTCAAACGGGTTAGGAACTTGATACTCAAGAACTTAGAACTTGAAGATATTACTCCTCTCAAAGATGCTCAACCTATGAAGTTCATGCATAATTTATGGGCATGAATGACTCGACTCGAGGGTCTTCATAACTATATGGATCTCGTGTATACAACTCTTCTTCCTCTTCTTCTCATACGTACTTCCTCAAAATATACTTCAAATCAATAATTGATCTCAAAGGATTAATAATTGGACTCAGAGACTTTCTTGTACTCTACTCTTAACTAACTGTTAAACATGAGAAACGATCAACAAGAAATCACTGTCTGGAAGCAAGTTCGAGATGCGAATATGCATTTTAATCTCCTAGATTCGCCTTACTTTTTCCTTCTTCATTTTCTCACCCCGATTTACCTAAACTCGATTCTTTTTCTCAAGTCCACTTTATATTTAGATGCCCAGTACATGTACCCAATAATCTAATCAAACACAACTCTAAAATAAACACGATTTCCTCAAGAACTCATCAATCAGATCTAAACTAAAGAACGAAAGCCAATTTCAAGAAAATATTTTAGGAACATCATTCTTTCAACTTTGTAGAACTAATTTCGCTGAAATAAACAAGATTGGGAGGTGGGTGAACAATCCAAACACTATGGAAGCTTACATACCTCTTATAGATTAAACCCTTGGCAAAATCCGAAATCAAATCCTCAAGAACTCGACCAAATCTTGGCCTTTTCTCCTCTTTTGTCTTCTTTTCTCTTATTGAATTCTGAACTAAAATCATAGGCATATATTAGGATTATAAAAATGAACCTAATCAGATTAGACCCCTAAAACCTTACTAAAAATGAATTAAATCTGATTGGTTAGGGAAAAGACCAAAATACCCCTTACTATTTTTGGGTAACTTTCCTTAACTAGACAGCTTGACATCAAAAGGGCATATATTACTCATCCGACCTCAAAACTTAGAAAGCTCAGTGGCGTTGGAAAGATAATTCAAAAACCTTTCATTTGATATCTTATGGGCAACCCAACTTATCCTGTACTAAAAGCTATGGTCGTTTGAAGTTGACCCAAAACTTAAAGAAACCTATGAATGACTTGAATGATTTTTCTTTAGTTCTTCTTGGAACTCAAGGTGCTACATCTAGTGGCCTTAACACTTAGAGGAAAATTTTAAATTCCTCGGTAAAATCCTACTTATAATGAAGGATGTTCGAGTCTGAGCTCAAATTTTTTTTGTGGTGTTACATATATCAATACTTATTCATATTATATTATAAAAATAATAACTCCAACAACACAATAATAACTAAGTAATTCACTATGGGGAATGGAGGAGAAAGTACATTTAAGAGGTGTAACAAAGAGATTTTAATAGTGACTAACTTTTAGTAGTGATCGTAAGAAAGTTTAGATTCACTATTCATAGGAACTTATACTTTATCACTGTAACGACCTGATTCCATCGTTAGGGAAAAGCCAATGGGGAAAGAACTGGACCAGAAAAACTTTTGAGTAGTAACTTGAAATTTCCTAGCCTAGTCCAGATTTGGACGAAATCGGAGTCAGGCGAGTCTAGGGAAATATGGTAATGAATGAGAAGTGTGATAATTAAATTGATTGCGTGAGTGGATAACTAAGACGTTAAGGAACCCGTATGACTTTACAGAATTGAATTCTGACGAGTAGAACTGTCGAAATTGATCTCAGCGTGAACCTGTATTTTCTGAGTGTTGTGGGATGAAGGTGTGTAGTGAAATGGGGGATTGGAGATCTTAATTCAATATTCGATTTATGTTCAAACCATTGTGGCGGGATAATTCCTGCCAGGGCATGTGCCGCCAAAGTAGGACAATCGTAATTTAAGCCAGAAATAAACCCCAAAATTGTTTTATTGTGCAACTTTTGACTTTGATAACTAGGAGACGACCCCAGGTGATTTCTTGATAGTTTTCCACCATTCTTGAGTCTAAAGGTAAGGTTTTAACTCACCAAATCTATTTTTCGATCTGTAGAATATATCATGGGTGATTACCGATGAGGGGGGTTTGATCTAGAAATTACGATGGAAAAAGCCCTAATATGGATATTAGGATCTTGGGTTTGGTCTAGGGTTATAGAGTTTGTTATAATCCAGATAATTAGACCTTTGATTGTTGATCCTTCCGTATATTAATTGTTTGTAGACCTAGAATAAGCGAAAAGAATCCGGAAAGGGAAGATTCAAGTGCCTTAGGATATCGAAGCTTGGATTCGAGGTAGGTGACGATTGTGATTTCATGTTTGTGTGATATATGTTTGTAATTGGTTCATTGTACTGCATGTATGTACGTAAACGTTGCATGATTGATCATACTAATCGTAAATGAGTATGAATGAAGAATTGTATGCCATGAATCAACTCTTCATTGTATGATTATGACAATGTACATTGTCATTGTGATTGTGGCTTGTTGAATAGATCGGGTGTTACGTTCTGAAACACTAACTGGGATCGGTTGCCACGTACCGGCATAAACAGTGGAACGGGTGTCATGATCCGACACACTTACAGGGATCGGTTGCCACGTACTAGCATAAATATTGGAATGGGTGTCACGATCTGACACACTAACTTTGAACGGGTACCACGTACCGGTACAATAATAGTTTGGGTATGGATTATATGAGAGAACCATTGAATTAGGTTCCGTGAGAGGACCATTGAATTATGTTGTGTATCTACTTGTGATGCTTGCGTTCATATCTAATTATGATTGATATTGGAAGACTGTGTGTTGCTCTAAAATGATAGCCAATGTGTATTATTTAGAACGTGGAATGCTACGTTGATCCTGAAAAGATGACTAATATTGTATATGTTCGGTATATGCCTGTTTTATAATGTTGTGATTACTTGCATGTGTTTCACTTATTGGGATAGTCGCGTGATCGTACTAGTACACTGTGGTTGTGTACTGATACTACACTTGCTTGTTCTTTGTTGAGTACAGGGTATCTTCAGGCGGCTATTGAAAGATCTCGCTTAGAAGATCAGTGATCAATTGAATTCAAGGGTGAGCCAGTTTTTCCGGGCTGCCATGAGTTCTCTTTCTGTTTTTGTCCATATTCCGGATTTAGACTTTCTAGTTAGTTGTTAGTATGTTAGTTTGGGGTTGTAACCCTTCTTGTTTAGACTTATGGTTTAACATTAGATGTTTTGGTACATTGACTTTCAGGTTTTAGGTATTATTTCTGCATTTGTTTTTTTAGACTTTTAGAGTTTATGGGAACTCTATTTCTTTCCTTAGCATTTAAACTTGCTTCCGTAACTTTAAATACCTTTGATTAAGTTGTTTAGTTTGGGTTGTCGTAATGGTTCTCCCACCAGAGGTTAGTGTGGGTGCCAATCATGACTATCTAGCTCATAAAAAACTTGGTATCAGAGCCCTAGGTTTGTAGATCTCATTGTACAAAAATAATTCTAGTAAAGTCTTGTGGAACGGTACGAAGACGTCCGTACTTTTCTTCGAGAGGCTATAGTAATTTAGGAAAAACCTCACTTCTTTCTACTCTTTCGTGGTATGACTTGAATCCAATTGGTATCTGGGTGATACAAATTGGTATCTTTCCTTCTTCACTCTATGGTCCAAACTAGAACAACAAAAGTTGTAACACCATCACTAGCAAGAGAGGATGTGTACCAATTACCGACATTTGAATAGGGTCACCATTCGAAACAAGTACCAATTGCCGATGATAGATGATCTTTTCGACAAATTGCAAGGTGCATCAGTTTTCTCTATGATTGATCTAAGGTCTGTTACCATCAATTAAATAATATGCCTGAGGATATACCATAAACGGTATTTAGGTCCCGCTATGGGCATTATGAGTTTCTAGTTATGTCATTTGAGTTGACAAATACGCTTGTAACTTTCGTGAGTTTGATGAATGGTGTGTTCAAACCATTTCTTGATTTGTTTGTTATAGTATTTATTGATGACATATTGGGTTATTCAAAAGGTGAGGAAGAGCATGCCGACCATCTTCATATTATTCTGGGTCTTCTTGGGAAACAAAATTTATATGCGAAATTTTCTAAGTGTGAATTTTTGTTGACTTCGACTGCATTTTAAGGCATGTAGTTTCAAAAGAATGGTAATGGTAGATCCCCAAAAGATTGAAGCAGTCAGGAATTGGGTCCGACCTAGTTTCGTGACTGAAATTAAGAGTTTTGTGGGGCTCGCTAGCTACTATCATCGCTTGTGAAGGGATTAAGGTCAGATTTGTATATTCAAGTTTATAGGTGACAACATTCAAGAGGTTTTGGTAAAGGACAGTTAGATAATGAACACCATTACTTTGGAAAATGCATTTAGTATTGTTGTCATAACATGTATGGGTTGTTTAGCGAATGATGAAATTAAGTTATGCCAATTGAGGTTAGAAGCGATGCTATGATTTCCTTGATTGATGGTACATCAAGGAGAGTCATGATACGACTACTATAATAGCAACAATGCTTACTTCATTAAGTTATTAAGTGTGTTACAATTGTGGAGAACCTGGAAATATGAGGAGGAAATCATCAAGGCCGTGAAGGCCAGGGAAATGGTAATGCGGGTAGAGGAGCAGTGCAGCCATGCAAGGAGGTTGCCTATCAAGATGATAGAGCTCAATTTTATGCCTTTTTGTGCAAGATCGAGGCTGAGGGTCTGATGTAGTGATCACAAGTACTATTATTGTTTGTGACCGAATGGCTAATGTGTTGTTTGATTCGGGTTCTACTTATTCTTATGTGTCCATGAAATTTGCCTCGGAATTTGATATGATTTGTGATATACTTGATGCCCCAATCCATGTTTCTACCCCAGTTGAAGAATCGGTCATAGTCACCTATGTATATTGTGTTGTCCTGTTGTGTTTATCGATTTTCAGAGTTGGGTTGATTTGGTTATCCTGGATTTGAGTAACTTGTTATAATCTTAGGCATGACTTGGTTGTCCCCCCTTTTATGTTGTGCTTAATGGTAATACTAACTCATTAAATCTAGAGTTCTCTGGTAGGGAAAAGTTAGAGTAGGAAGAGGTGTATAAGCCTAAGCCAACTAAGATCATATCTTTCGTGTGGGCTGGGAAACTGGTGGGGTAGGGTTGTTTGGCTTATTTAGCACATATTCGTGATGTTGAGGTTGAGTCTCCCTATATTGAGTCTATTCCTATGATGTAAGAATTTTGAGAAGTGTTTCCTATTGATTTGCCTGGTATGCCTCTGGATAGAGATAGATATGTGCATTGACTTGGAACCTGGTACTTGTCCCATTTACATCACTCCGTATCGTATGGTTCCGACAAAATTAAGAGAGCTCAAGGCTCAAATCCAAGAGCTTCCTTGTAAAGGTTTAATCCGTCCTAGTGCTTCTCCGTGGGGTGCTCTTATCTTGTTTGTTAAGAAGAAGGATAGTAGTATGAGGACTGATGATTTTAGCTTAAGCCATAAATGAGTGGATTGATACCGGAATGACAAGCTTATGGATAAGGAAAGTTCCATTGAGAATACTTGGGTGAAGGGAATTGAAGTATTTTAGTAAGAAAGTAAGTATAAATTTGGGTTAGTCATTTGAATTTGATGAGTTTACCTGAGTTTGAGTCGTCATGTTGATGAAAAGGTTGACTTCGCAGTAATAGTCAAGGGTGATTGAGAGTAATGGTAATAAAAGTTCGTGTTGGATTGTGAAGGGATGCAACTATATAATAAAATTGTTGGTTAAGCAAATTTTTGTATAGTAATTACGACTTGCGAGTATCTAAGGTTGTGGTTTTATAATATTTTGTGAGTAACTTGGTTGTATGGAAAGTTTTAAAAGATGGTGGGACACCACTCGAATAGAATTTAAAAGAGCTAGAGTCACGATGAAGAAAATTAGTGGGATGTAGTACAACCTTTAGAGAGAGACAAGAGCAAGAATATTTTTATTTGATTGCAAAGGCTAAAGAGATATCTTCAGCGGGGTAGATAATTGCGTTCAGAAATGTGTGATTTCATTCGTTTTGTTGTTGCTATGGTAATAGTGTCACAAGTCGTCAGATTGGTTAAAAACTATTGGAAAGGGCTTGAGAAAGGAGTGTACAAACATTAGCTTGAGTGTGATGACAGGTGTTTTGTTTTTGTTTTGAGTTTAATAATGAGTACGATTAAATTGTTAGTGAAAGATATTGTAAGATCGATGAAGATGCGATCATTGATAAGTGAAGATCTATGAATTCATAAAAATATTCAAGGTATAAGCGAATGTTGATAGATAAGGGGATTGTGTTATATGGTTGAATTTACAATTGTGTCAAGGTATGAATTTGCAAGGTGAGAAATGATCAATTGTATCAGGTATTGAGCATTTGAAAGAACTTACATCTAGGTTGAGTAGTAAAGTTGATTATTGTTGATTGTTAAAGTACCTAAGAAAGGTTTTCATTTAAAAAGTGTTGGTTTAGAGTAAGGTAAATGGTCGGAGTGTTCATGATGGTTGTTAGTCTTGAGACTATGGACTTCAGTGGAATGATGTGAAAGTATGTGGACTCGACTCAATGGATCTGACTGGTATCGACTATTCAGAGGAAAACCTTTAGTCTTATTCAATATTTATTTCATAAAATTGTTATGTGACTATCTATTTCATTTTGTATATGATTATGATTATGAGTATGAGTATGAGTCGCTAGCTATGTCACATGTATTTTCACTTTTGTGGGTCGATCCCTAGGGGTGGATCAGGTGTACCGATCTTGCGATGTTCTCTTGGTTGAGTGAGATGATTAGGATGACTTGTTTATTTCAGATGACTTATGTGGTGTTGTCTTGGAGTTATTAAAGTATTTCAGTGGTTTTACATGTACTACCTTACTTATGATAATTCATAGAAGAGTTACCATGCGTATTTGTGGTTGTCCGACAATCTTAATATTCCTCTAGTTGTCGAGGTCATGTATCTATTATGTGTAAATGAATGTGGGGGTCATTAGGTCAAATTCTAGTGTTCTTAAGGGTAATCTACAATCATAATTGCTAAATCTAGCATTTAATAGTATGATTAGAGGGTTTTTGTGCTTGGACATATCCCTCAATGAGTTTCTGATGTCTAAAGAGCAAATTTTTATAACTTAAGCTTATGGAAATTTTGTTCTGAAATGAAGATATTGATAAGGACTATGATTGTTTTGGATAGCTAAGATGTTAAGGAACCCAACGACTTTACGAAATTGAATTTAGGCGAGTAGAACTCCCAGAATTGATCCTAGCGTGAACGGGTGTTTTTTGAGTGTCGTGGGATAAAGGTGTGTTAGGAAATGGGGATTTGGAGCTCTTAATTCGACATTCTATTTATGTGCAAGCCGCTGTGGCGGGCTGGGGCCCCCATAGCGGGACAGTCGCGATTTAGGTCGAGAAATAAACCCCAAAATCGTTTTATTCTGCAAGTTTCACCTTTGAGAGCTAGGAGACAACCCCAGATGCTTTCTTGACAGTTTTCCACCAATTTTGAGTCTAAAGATAAGCTTTTAACTCCCCGAATCAGGTTTTCGAGGCTAAAGGCATATTTAATAGTTTTCACTTAAGAGTTGTGTGTGTCTAGGGCCATTTTGTATTGGTTTTTATGTATTTTTCTCATGTTTGCAGGAAATATGTTCAGACGTGGAAACTGAGAGACGCAGCTGAAATATGTGTAGAAAAGGGCATCTTCGGAGGTGATCCACGGATCGTAGGTCCATTCACGCTCCGTAGATGGGTGTCGTAGATGGGCAGGCATGGCTTGAAGGAAAATCAGGGAATTCTTAACGAAGTGTGGAACCACGGTTGCAATCGACGGACCATAGATTGATCAACGGACCGTACCGCTAATCCGTCAAATGATTCAGAGAGGGGTTCCAGTACCTGATTTTGAAGATTCTAAGTATGGAGATACGGAGGAGGATCCACGGACCATAGATCAATCCACTGTTCGTACTGGTGCTCCGTCGTTTGGTTCAAAGATTTGAAGATTTTGGAGTTAGAAATTTTCCCAAGTCCTAAGTCACGGAATGGACCTACGGACCGTAGATCAATCGACGGTCCTTAGGTCAGTATCGTCGATCGAAACCGCATCCGGAAACATTATTTCCTTATTTTGTTTCCTTTTTAGTTAGAACTTATTTTTCTATATATAGGGCATGTAAACCTCGTTTTTGGGGGTTAGACTTTATTTTTTTGTACGAGTTTTTTGGCTTTGGAGATTAACTTGCAACTTTAGCAATTCTTAATTTCCTAAGCCTGTTTTGAAGATTTTGGTTTGGAAATTTGAGTTGAAATTCTGGATTTATCATTCTGATTATGTAAGTTCATGATTTCTTCTTCTAAAAATATGAATTGTGTTCTTACTAATATGGGTAACTAAATCCACAAATAGGGTTGTGGGAACCATGAACGATTAACAAAGTATGAATAGTAACTAAGCAATTCTTGAATAGTGTTGTTGCATCCATTGATGATTCTTTCCTTTAGAAGCCTTTTTAACGAGTGCACGCGTTAGCACTTTCCTTGTTGCTACTTGCCGGACCAAGGAGGTAGTTAATAAGAAAAGAATTATCAACATAGATTTAGTGTGATACTATCTAATAGTCTAATGTCGATTGGTGTGAGGGTGAAAAATAAGTCATACATCAATGTGATGTCTAATATGAGGTAAAGGTAAGGGTTAGTAAATTATACACACGTAACCGGACCAAGGTGCGGGGTGAAATTCTCTAGTTGTCGGACCAAAGAATTAGAGATACTAACTTATCACTTTGCATGTAATACACTAGGAAAGGATTACTATTACTAGGATTACCGCGTTATGAGCTTATGGGGAACACGTACACCCTAGTTACTTTCTCATCTTGATAACAACTAAAGTTTGAATCTTGCTCACTGAATACTTACATAATTTCCTGAATTTGTTTTAGAAACCCCCCCCCCCTCCCCGTTTAATTACTTGTTTTCGGAAATACATTGACTAAACGAATATAATCGCCAGTTAAGTTTAAGTCTAAACCATATTCCTCGTGGGATCGACCCCAACCTACAAGTTGGGTTCTTTACTTGATAACGATCGCTTTTGCTTCTTTACGGAGGTGTAATTTCAGCGTATCAAATTTTGTCGCCGCTGCCGGGGACTGTGGCTTAGTAAATTACACACACGTAGCCTAACCAAGGTGGAGGGTGAAATTTTCTAGATGGCGGACCAAGGATTTAGAGAGACCTAACTTACCACTTTGCACCTCACACAAAGAATGATTCCATATTCGCTCACTACGGTTCAGAATTTAAAGATCCGGAATCAAATGCAATGCTCACACTCACTAAAATGAACACAACGCATGATTTCACCTATAGGTTTGCTCGTATTTTCCAATCAACACTTGCTTCAGCTCACTATAGATCAAAAAGGTCTTTTAAAGGCTTGTAATGGAGCTGAGTGTAAATGTATGGTCATTTAGGTTTTATGACTTCTATCCTCATGAAATGTGGTGTGCACAACACTTCATTTCCTCTTCTTTATCATTCTCATTCAAGCTCAAAAGTCACCCATTCTTCACTTTCCATGGATTTCTTGGACACCCCATTTTCTTTGCACTTTCACAACTTTTTCATTCTCTTTCTTTTTCATTCTTTTCTTATTTTTCTCTATTTTTTTATATGGAGGGGTTCCATTTTTTTCTCAAAACCATGGGTCAAAGGAGACTTTCTCTCACTTCTTGATTTACCTTCTCTTTTCACCACACCCCCAACTTAGACTTTTGGCCTAAATTGGCTATTCACACAAACCACAAATCATGAGGATTATGGGTAATGGGTCAAGAAAGGTCACATTTTTATCAAGTTTCTTCCAAGAAAACGCTAAGGCTCAAAGGGTGTTCAAACGGGGTTCACACACTCACAAGGTAGGCCATAAAAGAGATATAATGTCAAATTTTTTTGCACTCTTCAAAGTTGCCTAAGATCATAACAAGAGATTGCATCAATTAGTCAACCGGACTAACAGGGCAAATTCTAGGTGTCATCACTCATGGTTCACGGTAAGCTCATCACACAAGACATTTATACTAATGTCAAGCAAGACTCCACACTTCCGCTAGTGTGCAATGCTCATAACAAGAGACTCAATTTGATACACGGCTAGTTCACATATTATCTATGCAACTTCATTTGGCCTCATCGTAGCCACACATTCATTTTCGTTCAATTATGAGTATTATTTAAGTCATCGGTATTGATCAAGACTATTACTCAAATTTGCAACAGAACAACCACATTCAAACACAAACAAAAGGTGGCACAATTTTTTCGGAAGGATCCAAAAATCGTTTAAAATTAAAAACAAGGAGCCACAAGCTGAATCATCCGCAAAAATAGTGTAACACATAATTATAGCTCAAACCCAAATATATACACAAAAGGTGGGCCTCACCCCACCACAAATAAAAATTATTTGTCCTCAAATGTAATAAAAAGTATCCAAAAGTCAAGATAAAGTAAGACAGAGAGGGAGGTAAAGAAAGGATCTTGTCTACTCAATCACTCCATCTGTCTGGTCATCAAATTCTAGAGTAGTGCTCTGGTCTCGGGCCTCAGTACCCGGAGTCACCTCAGAAGGACCAGCTCTACTGGATCCACCCATGGATGCCTCTATCAGCGATGTCTGGATCACCGACTGCACAATGGTCTTCTCAAGTTCTGGCAAGTCTCCATATATGCTCTCATCCTTGATCTCAATCAGCTCCTCATCGGTTTCGGCATCCGACTCATCAACTGTTGCCTCATCCCAATGCACATCTGTGGTGGTAGCCGGAGGAATCTCAGGAGCATCCAAATCGTCTGCAGCCTCCAATAATTAAGTGAAGTCTGTAGACTTTAGATAGTCTACATCCTTCCTTAGATCAGCTGCTTCGGCTTTCAAAGCCGTCACCTCGGATGTCTCCCCCTGCCTGCTCTCACAAGCCACAACTCTTGTGTTGAGAGTGTCAATAGAAGTCTGGAGGGGGTTTAGTGCAGCAATTATGGCACTCTCGATCATCCAAGGGATATCTCTCATAAGTTTGGTAGCCCTCACGTTACCTGAAATGGGCCAGGTGTCCCATCTTCAGGAGCATAGCCTGATTAATCTTGGTGGGCTGGGACGAGGTTGATGCACCAAGGACCTGTGAAAAGGAAGAAGGGGTAGAAGTACCTGAAGGTCCGGAGGCCGGAGTAAGCGAAGATGCCTCAACAAGTACAGAATCAATGTCCACATCAGGGGATATATCCACTGGAGCTTCCCTCCTCCTATCAGCCTCCTCTCGAGTGTACTTGGCCTCAATATGCCGGATGTTAGTGGAGGAAGACGGGCTAACCTGAAAATCTCTCACATCATCCTGGGGTACTCCAGCACGCGGACATAGCTCTGTGATCAGGACCGGGAATGGCAATGAGGTCTGACTCTGTTTGGCCCTCATGGACATCTCTTGCTCAATGATAAGGCCTACGTCAATACACCTATTGGATATGATAGACCCCAGGCATGTCGCCCTATGATGGCGGAGGATAGACTCATTTTGGGATGGCAGAACGGTGCTGCTGATAAAGCCAAACCATATAGTAAGTGAGCGATAGGCCATCCCTCGTAGGGACTTGAAGAATGTAGGGCTCTATCCAAAACAGTGTTAATGTACTCACTACTACACCCAACTTCCTTTCCTCGGACAATGACCGACTGCACTGGTCTGAACTCGCTAGCCTTATTCTTGCTCTTTGGAACCAGGTCACTATACAGTGTATAGAAATCCCGGACCCATGAAGGAATATAGGGGCCTTGGCGACTGGTGAACAACTCAAATATATGGAAATGGATGGTGACCCTCATATCTGAGTACTTGCCCTCCAGGCCTTCTGTGGATAGCAACTTCTCCTCGAGGATGGTTTGCAAACCATCACCTTTCAATCTCTTCAGAAGCCTAGGAGGAGGGATGACTTGTGGCATAGTAGCCACAGGAGGTGCTAGAGCTGGAACTGAATCTTATAGTTTTGAGGCCTTTAAAATGGGTTTTAAGTTGTTCTTTGAAATTAAAATGTTATTTAGTATGAATATAATCCTTTATTTCAGTTTTATTTATGTTAAATGTTGTATATGTAACACCTCTGAATTTAAGAAGGCTAGACAAGGGTTCAACCAAACAAGTAACCAGCCCAAATAAGTCACGGGACCCTTCATGGGAAGTGAAGGGAACCAAGGCACGTTATGGTGCTCATGAAGGGTTTGTAGAGCCTGTACAAAAAGGGTCCCCCCCACGACTGTAACACGCCGGGAACTAGTAGTCTAAACTAGAGCTTAACCGAGGGTTAGAGTCGTAAACGTATCTCCCCTTACCTTAAAATATAGGGTTTCATGTTGTAACGTCAAGGTACGACCCCCAAGGACCAACCATGGGTCCTTGAGGAGGACCTTTAGAAGCTGTCTGGCAGTCCCTCCAAAACTCCATTTCAAAGGTAGAAATTCCCCAAAAACTAGGGTTAGACTCCAAGTCGTGAATTCCTTTTCAAATACGATTCTATTGATTTAATTACTTTATATTATGATTGAATTGATGATTTATTATGGTTTTATGATGAACTTCCCCAAGAATCCATTAAATCCCCATATTCCCAATTTATGACCTTGTGATGTGGGTGAATTGATGAAAGAAGAATATTATGAGATTATGCTTGTAGTAATTGAGCTATTTGAATTATGTTATCATCCATGTCTAATGCAGTAATTCTAGATGAGTGATGGAATATGATCTATGGTCCTTCAAGGGCAAAGTATGTGAATTATGCATGGTTATGAGATTTATGCATATGCTTTAAGAACACTTTGAGAGTAAAGTGATTATGATTATGATCTAGTTGTTATGTTGTTGAAAGGTTATCCTCATATAAAGACTTATGTATGATTATGATATGATGTGAAATGTTTTCTCACAATATGATAATTCTAAGGTTGAAAGGCTATTCTCACATATTGAATCTCTGTGCTATAGTAGGAGTTATGTTGGATTAAGTGTCAAGACAGTCTTCCATAAATATGAACTTAATTCAAAATTTAATATGAACTCCATTGGAATTAATTCTTAGCACCAAGTGGATATTGATATGAGATGGAAGCCCTCACAATAGTAGAGGCCGAGTTTCTAAGAGCAATCTCTTGGGATGGAAGCCCTCCTCACGATAGTAAAGGCCGGGTTTCTTGTAGTAATCCCCTTATCCGATAAACTGTGTGCCCTCATAGGTATTTAGCTAGTGGATCCACCTAACCTAAGAGTATGGTTCTACCTTAGGCAAGTAGGACAACCCCTTTTTGGTGTGAGGTAGACACTAGATTCCATGTTAAGCTCACATGGTCTATGTCGGTTAAGGCTTATCCCACTATGCTAGTATGAACAAGAATATGATTGATGGACTATAGTTACTCAAGAAGTTTTACTTAGTATGGGTGAGATTACGTGATCTTATTCAGGTATTGCACAAGTATGTTTTGAGGGTATTTATGGTATGTTCCTTTTATGATTTGACGATCTATGAGTTGATTATGCTTATGAATTATGTATTTCCATTTTCATTAAAAATGATGCTTTAACTTAGTAAATTGCATGCAGTCAACTAAAATGTCCCTTTCGGAATGTTTTCTTGATTTTATGCATAGCTATCTTACTTGGTGCATTTTTGTACTAACCCAGATTTTCCTACATTTTCCCCCAAGTGTAAGGTCCGATTCTCATGGTGGTCCTCATTGTGTCTAGAGCTTGGATTTGATAATTTCTCCTAGCTTGTTGGTGAGTCCTCATGATTTGAGGACGGATGTTATCTTTGTAGTTTCTTTCATTGTATTTCCATTTTCAGACATGTTGTATGGGCTAGGCCCTATTTGATTCAAGTATTGTAATAGATGGCTAAATTGAGACAAGTCTAGACTTCCGCTTTCTTTTATGAAAATTTTGGGCTTGAAATACGTTTTTACTCGTATTGTTCTAAGGACTTAGTTTATGATATGCTAAATGGCTTACATGGTACCTTTCGGTGTTCTATGTGCCTTGTTACATCTAGGGGGTACCCCTGGATCGTAACAGCGACCCCTTGAAAGGCCAGTCGTAAGCATCACAAGCCGTTAAGGTGGTCATGAAGAGGGTCAAGGCATCCGGGGTCCTCCCCTAGCCACTGGTCAAGGACCATGACTGTCATAACAGCTCGTGGGGTCCTTGACGGCCGTGAAGGCCATCGTGAAAGTGATCACGTCAGTTTTAAGTCAGGGTCTTTGGGTCTTTTCCAAATTATTTTAATCAATACTATGTAATTTTACCCTTAACCCAAGGTCCTATGTAAGTGTTTCTTACACCAAAATTGACCTATTCAATTAATTCTTTCAAGTTACCAAAAAAGAAGAACAAGTCTTCCTCCCCAATATATTTCTCTCTCTAGAAATCTTGATAAAGAAGGATTCAACCTAGGTTTTCAAGTTAAGTTTCCTAATCCTCCATTGAAGTCAAGCTTTTGGCATTAAGGTATTATAGTTTTCATCCATGGAGCCCTTCCCTCCATGGAGTTCCTTAATTCTCAAAGTGATGAAGATAGAAATCCCAATTGAGTTAGGGTGTTTCTTCCATGTCATGGGTTCCTTTTAATGTTTATTTATTTGATTGAATTATGATATTTTATGCATGAATTAAGTTAATTGTATGTTTTTAATATGATTCCCATGAACCCATGCATACCCCATATTTTCCAAGTTATGATGATGTAATGTGGGTTTTGAACTATGAAACAGAAATTTATAAAACTATGCATGTTCTTATGCATTTGATGTAAATGTTTTAAGGATGCTTTGAGAGTGACGTATTAATGCTTTTGTTGTTGTGTTCTTAAAGGATTTTTCATATACATATGATGGAATGATTGTGAAAGGACTTACTCACGTAGATAATTCTTAGGGTTGAAGGGTTTTCTCAAATTCATTTGAATCAAGATATAAGGAGCTATTCTAATGAAACCTACCTTGAATTGGTTATTGAATGATACCTTTCCATGGATGATATATGATTTACCTTGGATTGACAATATGTCGTGCCCTTCCATTGATAATAAAGACAAGTATAATTGACTATCCCGTGGGATTTACTCTTAGCACCAAGAGGATACTGAGATGGAAGCTCTCCTATTAGTAGAGGTTGAGTTTCTTGTAGAAATTTCCTTGTCCCTTAACTATGTGCCACCATATGATGTTGTCTTATTTTCGGTATAGGGCAGACACCAGATTCCATTTTTATAGCTCACGTTGTCTCTATGTCGATTAAAGGTAAATTTCCCACAATAATGTAGTAAGG
This sequence comes from Solanum stenotomum, assembly GCF_019186545.1. Taxonomy (NCBI): domain Eukaryota; kingdom Viridiplantae; phylum Streptophyta; class Magnoliopsida; order Solanales; family Solanaceae; genus Solanum; species Solanum stenotomum. The sequence continues at coordinate 40,074,199 of NC_064282.1, forward strand.
TTACTTCTACAAGTATCTGACAAACGCTGTAATGATGTTAGTTTACATTGACCATATTTTATGACTTATGTTTTCTAACTCTTTTAATTCATGTTTTAGCTTGGTCATTGAATATCACGAAAATGTCATTTTTAGCATGATTTCACACATTTTATGCGTTGCTATCATACTTGTTACATTTTTGTACTAGCACATACTCTTGCCTACTTTTTTCTCAAAGTTATGAACATGATCTATGGTTCGACTTCCGTGGCCAGGGATTTTGAGTACAAGGTTAAAGATTGGTGAGTCCTCATGATACGAGGACCAAACCTTTATTTCGTATTGTCTTTACATTTCAGTTTTGAACATGATCTATGGGTTACGTCCCCATTACTCCTATGTACTAGATGTCTTTTGAAACAATGTTAGACTTCCGTTTCCTTTTATAAAATTCTATGTTTCGAAATTATCTTTTAAATCTCTTGATTTCTATTATCTTGTTTTATGTATGCTAAGTGGCTTGGGTAGGGCCTTTCGGGGTCCTATACTCCATCTTACACCTAGGGGGTATCTTGGGTCATGACAGTACATGATTACACATGATGAGTTAACATGAACTTATCTATGCTAGAATATATATCTGATTATTTTTCCTTAAACCATTTGAATTTGAGTTTGATCATAGCTTTGTAGATAAATATTATTTCTAAACTCTGATTGATCTAAAATTCGATTGGTTGATAAAAAATGATCAAATTAAAAATTCTCATTGTTATGTAGTGATTTGTAATTTGAGGTCCTTCAAATGATGCTTTTGGATTTTTTTTGTATCTTGAAAAATTAATTTTAATGAAAATTACTTGACTATGATATAGTGGTGATAGAGATTGTTCTCTATGTTCTTCATGACTAAATTTTAGTGAAGTATTAAGTTCACATGTTGGTTTAGACCTTCCTCTATATCGGATGAAATTAATACAAGTCATTAAAATTTAATCTCTACTTTTGATTATCTTCATCGACTATCCCTATCTATTTTAATATTTTATTGGATCAATGGATCTAGGGATAATGATATTCACTAGGCATAAGTTAACATATACTCTCCATCTGAGTTAGCTTTTGTTCTATATTTGTTAGAGTGAATATCTTACATCACATATGTAAGTTGCATGAGTTGTTATTTTTCATCAAAATTTATCGTTCAAGGTGCGTGGATATCCATGAGATGTGTTTTGAATTTTAATGTTCAATATATACATAAAAATACTATTTTAAAAAAAATAGTATTCAAATAATGTAAATAGTTTTTTAAAAATTTGTTTTTGATTCATGTATCTATTTCACAAATGATGATATATGAAAAGAATTTTTGAATAGAAAAAATTTAAATTCTATTTTGGACCAAATAATGTTTTCAACCAAATTTATCATAGTTTGATATTCGAAAAAAGGGACTCTGGTTGATCTGAAATTCGGTAGATTCATAAGAATGACCTAGTAAGAATTTTATTTTTGGATCATTACATGAATGTATTATCATATTTGGTTGTAGGGGTCCTTCCCATGATTACCAAGACTAGATAGTAGTGAAGTATTAGTTTCATGTGTTGTCTTAGAGCTTCCTCCATATCAGATGAAATTAATACAAATTACTATGTATTTAATCTTCTAGTTTTGATAATGTGTATTAATAATCCTAAACGGAATGATATACGATTGGATCAATGTAACTAAAGTGATTTTCACTTGACTTCAACTAACATTAGATGCTCCATCCGAGTTAGGTTTGTATATGTTTATGAACTGAATAATCGGTCATTGCACATGTGTATTGGATGAATAGTTCTCTAATTCCATTGATTGGCTATTCGAGATGCATGGATATATATATGTATAAATGAACCCTGGATTTGTTATTTAGGATTATTCGACATATTATGATCTATTTAATATATTATAGCTCAAATTCTCAATAGACTTTGAAGACCCACTTAGTACTACTCAAGAATTTTTTCGATAGAGATAAGATATTAATTTAAAGAAAGCATTAAAAATATACCTATGTTAGAATAAATTATTTTCAGTTTGTCACGACTCGAGTCTACACCCTAGAAGCGACACGACGTACTCGACCCCGAAGGGGTCTCATACAAGACTCATAGGATATTCATTGCATAACATACTTAGAAATAGTGCGGAATTTAATTTTTTTCTTTTATAAATCCAATAATCGAAAACATTAAAAGCAAGCGGAAGTCTATCGTCTCACATGGCCATCTAAACAACATGCTTGAAACAAAATAGGGCCACGACCCTTTACAATCGAAATCTCAACAATAGTCTATTACATGAAAAGAAAGGAACATCTAAACACTTGTCCTCGATCTATGAGGACATACAACTTAGTCTTGGGGAACTCAAGTCCAAGCTTCACTAGAGAAAACCACTCAATTGCCGAAACCTACACTTGTAGTAAACATAGAAGAAGAATGGGGTTAGCACATTTAAGTACTAAGTATGATACCCACGCAACAACATGCTTAAAATGAACATTTTATTTGAAAGTCATGATATATTCCATTTTGATAAAACTTCATGAACATAAGCATAAGAGGCATAATATTCAACCACAACCAACATACAAGTCATTTAAACCATATTAGAACATAATCATCATACAAACCTTTACCTTCACATTAAACCTTCACCTCAAGTAACCCTCAAGCTATACTTTGAGCAATGTATGGATAGCGTCCCATACCACCATCCACACCAAAGTACCACCTTAAGGTCATCAAAAGTGAACTTACCATTCAACCTTTCTATCCTTACAACATACTCATACACAAGAGACATAAACATTACATAAGTCATATCAACACATCAAGACCATCACCTCAGGCAACTCTAAGTCATACTTGTGCAATGTATAAGTTGCATCCCATACTACTACTCACACTAAGTACTCCTTGAAGCCACCATAGAAAAGGCACATTTATATTCATTAAGTCATGACAAGGAAGTAACTCATAATACAATCCAAGTATAGAATGCATCTTCACATTAATCATATAAGTCAACATTCTTCATTAACTTCATTCATTAGACATTTAGCCAACACTCTAATTAATATCATCGTAAAAGCACATTCATTACACTTAACATTATAAAGGAACACACCACAACCTCCCTCAAAGTCTACTTGTGCAATGCATAGATAACGTCCCATACCACTGATTAACGTATATGGCATTTCATCCAATACTAAATGCCAACGATCTTTCGTTAGTATAATAACCCAACTACGTGAGTTGGGTCGATCCCACAGGGAGTAGTACTTCTTTCAAATTCAATGATAAAAGTACAATGACAATCTCTTCAATCAAACAATTCTTGCACAATTAATATTCAAATCTCAAATTTTGGGTTTTAACTAGCAATCCAAATTTACACTTCAACACAAGCAATCAAATATAAGAGTAAAGCTTGGGGAATTGATCAGCCAATTATTGCATCTCAATGAAATGGATAAATGTTATGCTCATAATGGGATAATCTGTTGTGGGTAGGTCGAACCATATATGATTAACATATCAAGGAATTTCATTCAATACTAAATGCCAACGATCGTTCGTCAGATAATAACCCAACTACATGAGTTGGGGTCGATCCCACAGCGAGTAGTACTTTTTTCAAATTCAATAATAAAAGTACAATGACAATCTCTTCAATCAAACAATTTTTGCACAATTAATATTCAAATCTCAAATTCCGAGTTTTAACTACCAATCCAAATTTACACTTCAACACAAGCAATCAAATATTAGAGTAAAGATTGGGCAATTGATCAGCCAATTATTGAATCTCAACAAAATGGATAAACGTTACTGCTAATAAAGGGATAATCTGTTGTGGGTAGGTCGAACCATATATAAAGTAACTTTCTCTCAAACAATTACCTTTTCTATGTTGAATTCTCTCGAACTTCAACACCAATCGAAAGAGGCCCAGCTCTTTACCGTCATCAAATTCACTCTCTCGAGCTGGATACAAAGGAAGGGTCACTTGTTTCACTCTCTCGAGAAGAAACCAAGGAAACCCACTACTAAAGACGCTAAGATTTCCACCTTGGTTCCACACCTCTCTCTCGAGCAAGTGCACAACACTGAAATTGATACATGAAGTAGCGCAATTCAACCTCGAGACACAACAACAAGTTAGACCCACTTCGAATTAGCACCATTATTCGCAACTAACAAACACCCACTAAGTAAATTCAACAATTGGCTTCATGATGAAAACCCCAAGTAAAGGGTTTTAATCACTCATCTCAGAAATAAAAAGATTAAAATCAATTATCACTCCCATAGTTGGGTATGAAATGAGAATTATAGATGAAAATCAATTGATAATCTCCTCTCTTACAAAATCTCTCTCAAAATCTTGCTAAAATCACTCACTAAACCCTTTGGTAGTGTTTTCTCTCTAAGTAATTCCTTCCTCACTTTCTGAATGAATTTCTCTCTCAAGCCAAAATTTATTTAAACAAGTCTGAAGTGTCACTGCTCTGGACTACTCGGCGAAGTAAGTCGGGTATCGTTGACGGATTGGCGAATTGTCGATTGCTCTTCATCTGGCCTTTATTTTTTACTTTTTTTGGTCTGGCTACTGTAACTTTAGGCGATCTAGGTCGGGATCGCCGAATGACTCCGCGGTTCATTGTTTATCCTTCCAGCTCACCCATCAGCACTTGCTTGAATCTTCTTTCGTACTTTTAGCGACTTGGTTGTCCTTCACCGACTAGATCGGTGATACGCTGAATATGGTTACTGCTCGCCCAATTCTCCCCCAGTTTAGCCCCAGCATTCTGTAACTTTAGGTGGTAGCTTGGCGATTTTCCGATTCGTCGAATGACATCATCGATCATTAGGTCTTCATTTCTTCGTTCCTTTAGCTTTCTTTGTTACTTTTTGTCCAATAATGTTCATGCTTTGTCTCTAACTCCAATACCTGAAACTCAAGGGTTTGCATCAGTTATTGAGACCAAATATGAATTTGAGGACACTAACTTTGTCAAAATAAAGCCCTAAAAGAGTCCAAATTGTGGACTCATCAACACCCCCAACTTAAACTTTTGCCTGTCCTCAAGCAAAGCTCAAGTTCAGCAGTTCAAAAAGGATGTCTTGAACAGTGCTACACAAGACTCAATCGTGAATGCACACAAAAAGTCTCAACTTACTCATGCAAGGATCAATTTTATACTCAAAGTTTCAAGTTGTGACTCACCATTATCAAAGAATCTCAGTCTCACTATACTTGCTTCAAATGTAAGTTCAAGCTCAACAAAGGTATTCAAATGCCCTCACAAAATAAATGATTCCATATTCACTCAATGGTTCAACCAATTAGAGTTCCAGAATCAAGATCAACACTCACACTCACAAAGATAAACACAATGCATGGTTTCACCCATAGTTTTGCCCTTATTTTCCAATTGACTTTTGCTTCAGCTCATTCAAGATCAAAAAGGTCTTTTCAAGGATTGTAACGGGGTTGAGTGTAATGGTATGATCTTTTAGGCTTATAGGCTAAAAATCCTCATGAAATGTGATGTGAACAACACCTTATGTCCTTCTCTTTGTCATTTTCATTCAAGCTTAAAAGTGACCTCTTATTCATCTTCCATGAGTCATTGGAAACCCCATTTTCTTTGTATTTCCACAACTTTATTTCCCAACTTTTTCTTTCTTTTTCTTTTTCAATCTTGTCTCTTTTTTTTTTTTATATGGAGGGGTTCCATTTTTCTAAAAACATGGGTATAAGGGTCTCTTTTGTATCAAGTTTCTTCCAAGTAAAGGTTAAGGTTCAAAGGGTGTTCAAAAGAGGTTCACACACTCCAAAGGTAGGCCAAAAAAGGGGTATATGTCAAATTGGTTCACACTCTTTAACGTTGCCTAAGATCATTTCAATATTTCACATCACTTAGTCAACCATACCAATGGGGTAAATTCTAGGTGTCTTCACACATGGTTCACGGTAAGCTCATCGCCCAAGGCATTGACATGAATGTTAAACAAGACTCCACACTTTCTCTAGTGTCCAATGTTGATTACAAGAGACTCTATTTGATACTTGACTAGTCACAATGTGATGCATAGAGTTCACATATTGTCTAAGCAACTTCAATTGGTCTCGTCGTAGTCGCACATTCATTTTTGTTCGAGCATAGCACTATTCAAGTCATCAGTATTGATTAAACCGTTACTCAAATTTTGCACAAGAACAACCATATTCAACACAAACAAGGGGTGTTGTCAAAACGAGGAGGAGGTTCGCTGGGGACACTGAGCAATCTCCACACCCCCACAAAAAATAGTCAACAATGTCCCTAATGTGGGTAGAGAGCAAGTATTTATCACAAATGAACTAAATATGAACAATAAATTAAAACTGACAAAAAATAAAAATAATCTAGTGTGTAAACAAGTAGAGCAGGGTCACAAGGAATCCTCACTAAATGCCCAGTTGGCGATGGAGTGAGCTGATCGTCGAGTGCTTTGGCGTTGAGCCTAATGTTCTTCAGATGGCCCTTAGTTCCAGTAGATTGCACTCCCAGAGAAGGTAGATCGACGAAGATGTAGTGGATCATCGAACAACTCGGCGATGCGCATAATGAACTTAAAGCATCACCGATCGATCCTTGAGGATCGTTTTCCTCTTTGATTAGAAAGGGCAAGGAAAATCGAGTCGCCTAAACACATCGGTGATATGCCGACTGGTAAAGGTATCCCACCAAATGTTCGAGAGTGTGAGTCTCATTTATTAGATTCATAAGGCGAACCAAGTCATGCTCACCAAAATAGTTTGGTGACTCGCCAAGAAGATTTTTGTCTCTCTCATGATCCCTACTCCTACAAAATCAACACACATTATTCAAAACACTAACACTTGGGTTGCCTCCCAAGAAACGCCTTATATAACGTCGTGGTATGACGTGGAAATTCTCTCAAGCATCTTCCAGGTACACCACCTCAATCAAAGAAATCTCCTAGAATTCTCCAAAGTATAATTTTAAGCGTTGCCCATTCACCTTAAATGCAGGTCCCTTTCGACCCTCAACTTCTTTGGTACCGTTTGTGAATACTCTTGTCACTCTAAATGCTCCTGACCATTTGGACTTGAGCTTTCCTGGAAAGAGTCTAAGTAGGGAATTGTATAGTAACACCTATTCTCCTACTCTAATCTCCGTTTTAAGGATTTTAGCATCATGCCATTTCTTCATCTTTTCCTTGTAAAGGGCTGAACTTTCATAGGTTCTGAATCTGAATTCATCCAATTCGTTGAACTACTCCACTCTCCCCCTTGAGGTCTTTGTCCAGTCCAGATTTAAAGCTTTCAATGCCCACAACGTTGTGTTCCAACTCAACTGGTAGATGGTAAGATTTACCAAAAACTAGTTGATGTGGAGACATCCCAATAGGTGTTTTGTAAGCAGTCTGATATGCCCATAGTGCGTCATCAAGCATTCGAGACAAATCAATTATGTTGGCATTCACTGTCTTGGCCAAGATGTTTTTGATCTCCCGGTTTGACACTTCGACATGGACACTTGTTTAAGGGATGATATGGGGTTGCTACTTTGTGTGTCACCCTATACTTGCTTAATGCAGCGAAAAACCACTTGTTGCAAAAAAGTGGGATCTCCCATCACTAATAATCACCCCAGGAGTGCCAAATCTCGCAAAGATGTAGCGTTTCAGAAATTGGACAACGTTTTTTCCTTCATTGTTTTGAAGTGCAACAACCTCTACCAATTTGGAAACACAACCTACAACCACCAATATATATTTATTTCCAAACGAGTTCACAAATGGGCCCATGAAATCGATTCCTGAACAATCAAATAGTTCCACTTCTAAAATAAAAGTAAGGGGTAACTCTTGGTTTTTAGACACTCCACCTTGCTTTTGACATTCAGCGCATTTCTTTACAAATTCATGCACAATCTTGTAGAGTGATGGCCAGTAATATCCACTTTGGAGAACTTTAGCGATTGTGCGCACACCACTATGGTGGTCTCCAAATGGAGACGCATGACAAGCATGGAGAATTCCTACCGCTTCTTCTTCCAAAACACACCTTCTAATGATATGATCTGCACACTCTCGAAATAAGTATGGTTCATCCCAAAAATACTTTTTAACGTTGAACATGAACCTCTTTTGTTGGTAGAAGCTCAGCTCATCCGGCATTAGTCCGTACATAATGTAATTTGAGAAATCTGCATACCAAGGAGTTTGTTTGAGGGATATTGAAAACACTTGTTCATTGGGGAAGGAATCGTCTATGTCAACCTCAGGCTCGTCATTTTCCTTGCCTTCCAACCTTGATAAGTGGTTAGCCATCTGATTTTTGCAACCTCTTCTATCTTTGATCTCAAAGTCATGTAATAGTAGCACCCACCTTATCAGCCTTGGTTTTGCATCCTTCTTTGCCATCAAGTAATGGAGTGCAGCATGATCAGTGTGAACAACCACTTTAAGGCCTAACAAGTATGCCCGAAATTTCTCAAATGCATAGACTACTGCAAGCAACTCTTGTTCAGTGACATCATAGTTACGTTGAGCACTATTTAGAGTCTTGCTTGCATAATAAATTGGGTGAAGAAGTTTCTTGAATTTTTTACCCAATACCATCCCCAATGCCGTGCCACTAGCATCACACATTACTTCAAAAGATTTGGACCAATCAGGGCTAATAATGACCGGGGTGGATACCAATTTTTCTTTCAAGCATCGAAACCCCGCCATACAAGCATCATCAAAATAGAACTTCACTTCCTTCTCCAAGAGTTTGCACAGGGGGTGTGCAATATCTGAGAAGTCCTTGATGAATCTCTAGTAGAAACCGGCATGTCCCAAGAAGCTGTGAACACCCTTCATTGAAATTGGCGGAGGTAGTTTCTCAATCACCTCAATTTTTGCCTTATCGACTTCCAATCCCTTTTGTGACACCTTGTTCCCGAGAACTATGCCTTCCTTCACCATGAAGTGGCATTTCTGCCAATTCAGAACTAGGTTTTTTTCAATGCATGTTTGAAGTATTTGTCCCAAGTGTACCAAGCATTCTTCAAACGTATCCCCTACAACTGAAAAGTCGTCCATGAATACCTCCATAGAGTCTTATACCATGTCCGCAAAAATGGATAACATGCAACACTGAAATGTTGTCGGGACATTACATAACCCGAATGGCATTCTTTTAAATGCAAAGTTCCATAAGGGCAGGTGAAAGTGGTTTTCTCTTGGTCTTCCGGCGCAATAGAAATTTGGTTATAACCGTAGTACCCATCTAGAAAGCAGTACCAGCCCCTCTCTGATAGCAGATTAAGGATTTGATCCATGAAAGTCATTGGAAAGTGATCCTTTTTAGTCCATGAATTGAGCTTTTGATAATCTATGCATACTCTACACCCGGTCACTGGTCTAGTCGGCACAAGCTCCCCCTTTGCATTTGGAACTACGGTAATACCTACCTTTTTCAGTACAAATTGCATCGGTCTTATCCATTTGCTATCCGTAATAAGGTAAATCACACCTACATCCAACCACTTGATGATCTCCTTTTTAACCACTTTTTGCATTGGTGTGTTCAATCTCCACTGATGCTCAACACTAGGCATACACTCATTATCAACCTAATTTTATGACTAAAAATATCGAGAGGAATTCCCACTATATCAGCGATGGTCCATCCTATAACTTTTATATGTTTTTGCAACAGTTCAAAGAGAGATTTCACCTGCCATTCAAGCAAGTTAGCTGCAATGATCACATGTAAAGTGTTATTTACCCCCAAGAAAGCATATCAGAGATGAGAGGGAAGACCTTTCAATTCCAGATTAGGTGGTTCTTCTGTTGATGGCTTTGCATGAGGACTCTCTATTTTTTAGGTCAATATCCAACTTGTTTGAAGTCTTTGAATACCCTCCTAATCCCGACAAGAAAGCTACGACTTCCTCATAGCCTTGAACTTCAGATTCATCATAATTAGCAAGTACAGTTTCAAGGGGTTCATTCATGCACTTCAAATGGCTTACACTAGCTACCGCCTCATCAATAACATCATCAGTAGACACCACATGAATATCACTTGGGTGTTTCATGGATTTACAAATATGGAAGGTTACTTCATCTTCGTTCACCCGAAACTTTTATTTTCTACTTTCAACATCTACCAATGCTCTCCCGATTGCCAAGAATGACCTTCCCAAAATAATGTGAATTTCGGCATCTATTTCACAATATAAATTCACAAAATCAGCCAGAAAAATGAACCAAGCGACTTTACCAAGATATCATAAAGTAACCCCACAGGATGTTTGATTGAACGGTCTACCATCAAGAGTCTCATTGTGGTTTCTTTCGGTTCACCCAACCCAAATTGTTTGTATATCGCATAGGGCATTAAGTTGATGCTTGCTCCCAAATCACATAAAGCTTTAGCGAATTGAAGCATGCCTATGGTGCAAGGAATAGTGAATGTCCCGTGATCTTTTCTGTTTTTGATCAACTCCTTAGTCATAACTGCACTACAACTATGGGAAACTTCAATTGTCTCAAAATCCAAACTCCTCTTCTTTGTGACCAACTCTTTCATGAACTTGGCGTAACGCAAGTTTCACATCTAAGTAATACCCGATCCGATAGTTTACGATATAGATAGATATATATTTCTGAAACAAATTCTAAGAAAAGTTCCAATAATGCTTCCACTAGAGGGAGGTTTATCGATAGTGTCTTGAACACTGACAAGAACTTCTTGAACTTCTCATCTTCATTTTTCTTCTTTAATCGTTGGGGAAATGGTGGAGTTATTTTGGGTAAGGGTTGCATGACTTTTGAATTTTGAACATGCTGGTCCACTTCCTTTTGTTGTTATTTGGCAAGGTTTTGATGAATAACCAACTCTTATTCCTCCATGCCTTCACCTTCTTCATGCTTTTAAGCATATTCATTTCCCATCACATTACCTATTGCCACCTTTTCGCTACGAGTAACTACAACCAGCCCTCTATCATCACATTCCCTTGTTATTTTTTGGGTTCAACTGAGCTGATAATAAACTCAGTTGTCCTGCAAGTGTCTTGATGGCATCGGCATGAGAGTTCACTTTACTGTTCGATGATGAAAAGTCATCTTTCATCCGTTTAAACAAATCATCCGAACCTTTAACTTTGTCAAGTATGTGTGACACCAAGTCATTCACCCGAGGACTGCTTGCACTCCTTTTTGATTTTGGGCTTTCACTTGAGTGAGTATGGTTCTCCTCCTAATCATCTTTCCTTCTCCAATAATCATTTTTCTCAGCCCAATCTTCATAGTATCTCCTTTGTTCTTCTCCCTTATGATAGTTCCAACCTTGATTTATGTCTCGCTGTAGATACCGTGGGTGGAAACCTTCCTCGTACCTCTTGGAGTTCCAACCTTGATTCTCCCCCGACTTTGAGTAACCGGAAGAAGAACCCTCATCAACTCTAAACACTGCACGAGTAACCGGAAGAAGAACCCTCATCAACTCTAAACACTGCACAAGTCCCCTTCATGTGCTCTTTTAGAACTTCCATTTAGGTCAACATCTTCTTGATCTTCTCATCCCTCTCTCTCTTTATCAAGTTGCTCTTGCTTTAATTGAAAATAAAATGGAGAGACTTGATCCTCTTGGGTGTACCATGCTTTGTTTATCCTAGTCATGTCATCCAGAAGAAACGACGCTACCTGAAATGGTTGTAACATTATTCCTCCCCGTAACAATTGATCAGCCACTTCTTTATTAACCGAATCTAGACTCCGGTAGAAATATTGAAGTAACAAATCATTTGGTAGCCCATGAGTTGGGCATTTAAGTAGGAGCTTCCTGAATCTCACCCACGTTTCATGGATGGGTTCTCCCTCCCGTCACTTGAAACTTTGAATTTCTTCTCTAAGTTTCATCATCCTTGATGGAGGAAAGAATCTTACGTTAAATGCTATAAACAACTCCTCCCATGAGGTGATGGAATTGTTTGATAACTCAACTAACCATTTATTAGCTTCTCCGATTATGGAAAGTGGAAATAACCGCAGCCGAATTGACTCTTGAGACACATTTTTAAATAAAAAGGGCTACAAACATCAGTAAAGTTTCGCACATGCTTATGCGGGTCTTCGTGATCTAGTCCTCCATATAGTCCCCTCATTTGGAGAAGATGAAGAGTTGTGCTAGTGACTTCAAACATTGCATTTTCATCAGTCTGTGGGATGCAAATTGCACCCATCCCACCCGATTGAGCTGGGTTGTAAACACTATTGATGTCATCTATTCCCTCTCGATGACCAGCTTGGCTGTCATTCATCTCTTCCTCATTCATGTTCACTTCTACGTAGTCCAACCAATGATTACACAAAGCAGCCGAAACTATTTCAACTACAGCCAATGAATTTGAGAGTGTCAAATCTTCAATCAAAGAATTCTAAGTAATGCTACTCCCCGGCAGCGGTGCCATTTTGATTAACGTATCAAGGCATTTCATCCAATACTAAATGCCAACGATCGCTCATGAATATAATAACCCAACTACGTGAGTTGGGGTCGATCCCACAGGGAGTAGTACTTCCTTCAAATTCAATATTAAAAGTACAATGACAATCTTCAATCAAACAATTCTTGACTAATTAATATTCAAATATTAAATTTTGGGTTTTAACTACCAATCCAAATTTACACTTCAACACAAGCAATCAAATATTACAGTAAAGTTTGGGGAATTGATCAACCAATTATTGAATCTCAATGAAATGGATAAACGTTTCTGCTCATAATGGGATAATCTGTTGTGGGTAGGTCAAACTGTATATAAAGTAACTTTCTATAGAACAATTACCTTTTCTATGTTGAATTCTCTCGAACTTCAACACCAATAAAAAGAGGCCCAACTCTTTACCCTCATCAAATTCACTCTTCCGAGCTGGATACAAAGGAAGGGTCGCTGGTTTCACTCTCTCGAGCTGAAACCAAGGAAATCCACTACTAAGGATGCTAAGATTGCCACCTTGGTTCCACACCTCTCTCTCTCGCAATTGCACAACACATAAATTTATACACAAAGTAGCACAATTTAACCTCGAAACACAACAACAACTTAGACCAACTTCGAATTAACGCCATTCTTCTCAACGAACAAACACCCACTAAGTAAATTCAACAATTGACTTCTTGATCAAAACCCTAAGTAAAGGGTTTTAGTCACTCATCTCGAAAATAAAAAGATTAAAATCAATTATCACTCCCATAGTTGTGTACAAAATGAGAATTATAGATGAAAATCAATTGATAATCTCCTCTCTTACAAACCCTCTCTCAAAATCTTGCCAAAATCACTCACTAAATACTTTGGTAGTGTTTTCTCTCTAAGTAATTCCTTCCTCACTTTCTGAATGAATTTCTCTCTCTAGCCAAAACTAATTTAAACAAGTCTAAATTGTCATTGCTCAGGAGTACACGGTGAAGTAAGCCGAGTATCGCTGATGGATCGGTGAATCGCCGATTGCTCTTCATCTCGCCTTCATTATTCGCTTTTTCTTGGTCTGGCTACTGCAACTTTAGGTGATCTAGGTCGGGATCACCGAATGACTCCGCGATTTGCCCTTTATCCTTCCATCTCGCCCAACAACACTTGCTTGAATCTTCTTTTGTACTTTTGGCGACCTAATTGTTCTTCACTGACTAGATTGGTGGTACCCCGAATGTGGTTGTTGCTCGCCGAATTTACCTCCATTTTATCTCCAATATTCTGTAACTTAAGGTTGTATCTTGGCGATTTGGCAAATGATATTGGCTATTCGCCGAATGACATCATTGATCATCCGGTCTTCATTCCTTTAGATGTTAGCCAAAATGGAACTACTACAAGAGCATGTGTTAGAGAATGTGAAAAATCCCAAGGGAACCAGTGAAATGTTTAGAGTTGAGGAGGGTTCTTCCTCAGGTTATTCAAAGCCACGGGAGAATCAAGGTTGGAATTCCAAGAGATACGAGGAGGGTTTCCACCATGCTATTTACAGCGAGGTGGTAATCAAGGTTGGAACTCTCACAAAGAGGAAGAGAAAAGAAGATACTATCAAGAATGGGCTGAGTAAAGTGATTATTGGAGAAGAGAGGATGAGCATGACGAAGACCACATTCAATCGAGTGAGAGCCCAAAGTTGAAAATGAGTGCAAGTAATTCCCGGCTGAATGATTTGTTGTCATGCATCCTTGACAAAGTTGAAGGTTCGGATGATTTGTTAAAAGGAATAAAGGCCCATTTTTTTTCATTGAACAATAGAGCAAACTGTCACGCAGATGCCATCAAGTTACTTGAAGGTCAGTCGTGTTTTCTCCCGACACAATTGGAACCAAATATGACGAGGGAAAACGGTGATAGAGGTCTAGTTGTGGTTACAGGTAGTGGAAAGGTAGTGGTAGGTTATATGATGGGCAATGACAAAGCTCAAGATCATGAAGAAGACAAAGGTATTGAGGAAGAAGAAATACTCATCCAACAAAGCATTGCCAAAGGGTCACAAAAAGATGTGGAAAAAAGCAATCCAATCCCAAAAATGGTGCAACCTCTACCAAAAATACCTCCTCCATTTCCCCAACGCCTCAAGAAGAAGAATGAGGATAACAAGTTCAAGAAGTTTTTATATGTGCTCAAGACATTATCAATTAATCTCCCTCTAGTAGAGGCATTGTTGGAGATGCCGAGTTATGGAAAATTCATGAAGGAGTTAGTTACAAAACAAAAAGAAGCTTGGACTTTGAAACGATAGAAGTTTCTCATAGTTGTAGTGCAATTATGTCTAAGGGAGATGATAAAAAATAAAGAAAATACAGGGGCGTACACCATCCCTTGCTTCATCAGCATGCTCCAATTTGCCAAGGCCCTATGTGATTTAGGAGCAAACATCAACCTAATGCCATATGCAATCTATAAACAACTTGGGTTGGATGAAACAAAATCCACAACAATGAGACTGTTGAAGTTAGACCGATCAATTAAACACCCTATGGGGGATAATATATGACATCTTGGTATTCATTTTCCCGGCTGACTTTGTCATTCTTGATTGTGAGATCGATGTTGAAATTCCCATTATTTTGGGAAGACCATTCTTGGAAACTGGGAGAGCTTTGGTGGATGTTGGAAGTGGAGAATTGAAGTTCCGAGTGAACGAAGATGAAGTAACATATAATGTTTGTAAGTTAATGAAGCACCCAAGCAATATTCACGTGGTTTCTATTGTTGATTTTATTGATGAAACGGGTGCTAGTGTAAGCCATTTGATGTGTATGAGTGAACCACTTGAGGTCGTGCTTGCTAACTATGATGAGTTCGAAGTTCAAGGCTACGAAATGGTAGTAGCTGCTCTTTTTGGCATGTGGGAATATTCAAAGGCTCCACTGAAGCTGGACATTGATCTAAAAAATCAAGAAAGTCCTCTCGCAAATCCATCAATAGAAGAACCACCGAAGATTGAGTTGAAGTGCTTCCCTCCCATCTCTGATATGCTTTCTTGGGGGAAAATAACACCTTACCTGTAATCATTGCAGTTGATTTACTTGAATGGAAAGTAAAATTGCTTCTTGAGGTGTTGAAAAGACATATCATAGCTATAGGTTGGACTATCACTGACATAGTCGGCATTCCTCTTTGCATTTGCACTCACAAAATTCAGCTTGATAGTGAATGTAAGTCGAGTGTTGAACATCAGCGGGGATTGATCCCATCAATGCAAGAGGTGGTAAAAAAGGATATAATAAAGTGGTTGTATGTAGGTGTGATATACCATATTGCGGATAGCAAGTGGATAAGTCCAGTACAATGTGTACCGAAAAAAGGAGGCATCAAAGTAGTCCCAAATGAAAAGGGGGAGTTTGTGTCTATGAGACTGGTAACCGGATGGTGAGTCTGCATGGATTATCGGAACTTAAACTTATGGATGGAAAAATATCACTTTCCCATGCCTTTCATGGATCAAATTCTTGATCGACTTTCAGTAAGAGAATGGTATTGCTTTCTGGATGGGTACTCCAGTTATAATCAAATCTCCATTTTTCTGGAAGAGCAAGAGAAAAAAACCTTCACCTGCCCATATGGAACTTTTTCTTTCAAACAGATGTCATTCGGGTTATGTAATGCTCCGGCAACGCTTCAACGTTGTATGCTATCTATTTTCGCTGACATTGTGGAATATTCAATGGAAGTCTTCATGGATGACTTCTCAGTTATGGGTGATACTTTTGAAGCATGTTTAGCACACTTGGGACAGTTTCTTCAAAGATGTGTGGAAACAAATTTGGTTCGAAATTGGGAAAAATGCCACTTCATGGTTAGGGAAGGTATAGTTCTTGGTCACAAAGTGTCACAAAAGGGCTAGAGGTTGATAAAGCAAGGATTCAAGTGATTGAGAAGTTACCACCGCCAATTTTGGTGAAGGGTATTCGTATGTTTTTGGTGCATGCCGACTTTTAACGAAGGTTCATCAAAGATTTCTCAAGAATTGCAAACCCTCTATGCAAACTTTTGAAGAAGGAGGTGAAAATCAACTTTGATGATGCGTGCATGGTGGCCTTCAAGTGTTTCAAAGAAAAATTGATGTCCAACTCTGTTATCATTAGTCCCGATTGGTCAGAATCCTTCAAAGTGATGTGTGATGCAAGTGGCATGGCATTAGGTGTCGTGTTGGGGAAAAATGCAACAAACTATTTCATCCCATTTACTACATAAGCAAAACTCGAAACGGTGATCAACGTAACTACACAGTTACAAAACAAGAATTACTTACAGTAGTATATACGTTTGAGAAATTTTGGGCATACTTGCTAGGCACTAAACTGGTTGTTCACACTGGTCAAGTTGCCCTACGTTATTTGATGGTAAAGAAGGATGCCAAGCAAAGATTGATAAGGTGGGTGCTATTGTTGCAAGAATTTGACTTTGAAGTCAAGGATAGAAGAGATTGTGAAAATTAGGTGGCTGACCAGTTATCAAGATTGGGAGGCAAGGAAAATGATGAGCTAGAAGTAGACATAAATGATGCTTTTCCAATGAATAGGTATGCACGGTGACTCTCCAACAAATTCCTTGGAATGCTGATATGCTAATTACGTGGTGTGTGGATTTATGCCGGAAGAACTGAACTTCTATCAACAAAAGAGGTTCTTGTTCAACGTCAAGAAGTACTTTTGGGATGAACCATATATATTCAGAGAGTGTGCAGACCATATTGTTAGGAAATGTGTACCGGAGGAAGAAGTCAATGACATTCTCCATGCTTGTCATGCTTCACCAGTTGGGGGTCATCATGGTGGGGTTCGTATATCGGCTAAAGTTCTTCAAAGTTGTTACTACTAGTTGTCCCTATACAAAGATGCTCATGAGTTTGTTAAGAAGTGCACTTAATGTCAGAAACAAGGTGGAGTGTCTAAAAGACATGAGTTGCCTCTCACGCCTATTTTTGAGGTTGAGTTACTTGATGTTTGAGGAATAGATTTCATTGGTCCATTTGTGAGCTCGTTTGGTAATAAGTAAATTTTTGTAGTAGTAAATTATGTTTCTAAATGGGTGGAGGTTGTTGCACTACCAAGCAATGAAGGGAGAAGTGTTCTTCAGTTCCTAAAATGCTACATCTTTGCCAGAGTTGGTACTCCTTGGGCTTTTATTAGTGATAGGGGATCCCATTTTTGCAACAAGGTTTTTGCATCCGCATTGAGCAAATATGGAGTGAAACATAAAGGAGCTACTCCGTATTATCTCCAACCAAGTGGCAAAGTTGAAGTGTCGAATCGGGAGATCAAGAGTATCTTAGCCAACACAGTGAATGCAAATAAGACTGATTGGTCTTGAAAGCTTGATGATACTCTGTGGGCGTATCGCACCGCCTACAAAAAACCAATAGGTATGTCTCCGTATTAGCTAGTCTTCAAAAAATCTTGCCATTTATCGGTCGACTTAGAACACAAAGCATTATGAGCATTCAAGGCTCTAAATATGGACTGGGCAAAGACTTCAAAAGAGAGAGTAGATTAGCTAAATAAATTGGATGAATTCAGGTTTAGAGCTTATGAAAGTTAAGCTCTCTACAAGGAAAAGATGAAGAAGTGGCATGATTCTAGAATCCTTAAGAGGGAGTTTCGAGTGGGAGATTGGGTGTTAGTATATAATTCTCGACTCAGACTCTTTCCAAGAAAGCTCAAATCCAAATGGTCAGGTCCATATAGAGTAACACGGGTGTTCACAAATGGTTCCATTGAAGTCGAAGGTAAAGAGGGTCCTTCATTCAAAGAGAATGGGCAACGTTAGAAGTTGTACTTTGGCGAATGCCAAGAGATTTCTCTGATTGAAGTGGTGTATCTAGAAGATGCTTGAGAGCATTTCCACGTTGTGCCACAACGTAAAATAAGGCACTTCTTGGGAGACAACCCAAGTGTTAGTGTTTCAAATAATGTGCGTTGATTGTGCAGGTGCAAGCAATTGTGAGAGGTGAAAATTCCATTGGCGGATCGCCGAAGCTGTTTGGCGAGCCGGACATAGTTCGCCTTCTTGACCTTGAAAATGGGGCTCAGATACTGGAACATTAGGCAGGAAACCTTCATCACTAGGCGACACGCCGAAGTAATTGGACAACTCGACTTTCCCCGCCATTCTATTTTAGCTCTGATAGCCTAACCCAATGGATCTTTTGGTGAGGTCGGAAGTCCATTATGTAAGGTGCCGACCTATTCGGCGAACTCCTTCTATTCTACCTTTCTGCACCTTTCATGAACGAGTTGCATACTGATGTCAAATAGGCTTATTTTTTTATAGAATTAGTGTCCTCAAATGCATATTTTGTCTCAATATCTGATGAAAACCCTTAAGTTTCAGCTATTTGGAGTTTGAAGAAAAGCATGGACACTAATTGGCAAGAAGGAACAAGGCGGCTGAAAAGAACGAAAAAAATGTATGCCTGAAGATCGCCGAACCCAGTTGGCTAGTCGCCATTCAGCCTGGAGATCGCCTTTTGTTCCAGTGTGCTGAGGCTTGCAGAAAAAGGTTAAGTTGGCGATGAAATTGAGCAGTCCGCGTGTCACCGAACAGTTTCGCGAAGCGGTACTAATCACCCAATGACTCAAAATTCTTGGGGTGTGATTTTGTGAATATGGGTTAGATTATCTATTGGGTCTTGGTTGTTGATGGTTTATTTGTTGTTTAAATGTGATTTCGTTTAGTAGTTGTGTATGAATTTAATGGAGTTGTAGTTGCAAATACGATTTCATCTTAGTGTTTTCGGCTTGCTCGAGAGAGAGGTTGTAAAACTAAGACTACTAAATTGATAGCTGCTAGTATTGGGTTGACATGGATCATCTCGAGAGAGTGAATCCTAGTCCGTCCCCCACAAATTCAACTCGAGAGAGTGAATGGGCTAAGGCGGAGGATGTGCTTAAAGCAGCAACTCGGTGTTCGAGAGAAACAGAGTCGATATGGGTTAAGTTGCTCGAGAGAGAGAATTTACCCCCACTATAGTCTTGCCTAGTCACAAATACTCAACAATTTACTATCAAAAGCACGTAGCCAACAATTTAGTTTATCCCGTATTCCTATCAAATCCAAAGAATAATGCTTGTCTATCTAGTTTTCGTATATTTTCACTCTTTGTATTTGTTAATTAACACAAAACCCCCCATTGATAATTGACGTTTGCATCATGATGGTTATTGGGAACAACAACACTAGCCTACGGTATGAGTGTCTATGATCGTCAATAATATAGTAACCCAACGAAAGGTTAGGGTCGTGTCCCAAGGGAGTGGTTTTGAGAATTAATAGAAAAATAAAATTTAGTTCTAACTAGTTGTAGCTAAAGTCATTAACGAGTAAAAACATAGCAAATTGAAGGGGGTGAAATAAAAGTGTCAAATATCAATTGGGGGTTTTCTCACAAGTAGTAAAAACAACAAAAAATAACAAGAAAATCAAGTATGGGGAAAAGTTCTTGGGGTGTGACCGCAATACAAGTTGAGATAAATCGTTGGGTACATGCTTTTGATAAGAAATTTGCAAGATAATAGTGACTAGGCTAAGCTTTAGATGGAAATAAGTTCCCTCTAGGGCAACTTACCCCGTTTCAAGTGTGTTCCTCTCGAAAACCCATTTGCCGCATAAAGACCACCCTACGTCTTACCCCACTCACTCTCTCGAGCTGAGTGTTAGGATATGGGACTAGGGCTCACCCTCTCAGGATGAACCTCATGTCGACCCACTCCTTAGGTCATCAGTCTAGTGGTCTGGTTTTGCGACCTCCCTCTCGGGCAAGACGAAAACACATGGGTGGTTTTGTAGTTGCAACTACAAACCCATTAAATTAAACCACAATCACTAGGTGAAATCACCATTAAAATACATCTAACGTATCAACAAGGAAGACCCAACAACAATATCAACACATATTTGCTAAATCTCACCCCAAGAATGGGGGTTTTTAGCCACACATCAAGAAATAAGAAAATACACATAAAATGATACAAAAATAAAATGTATATAAGGAATTAAACCTTGATTTAATCAAAGGAAGAAGAATGGAGAAGACCCCCTTCCAACTTGGGGAAGATGAAATCCTTCTTTCTTCAAGCCTCCCAAAAAACCCTCTCCAAATTTAAGAGAAAATATATAAAACAGTACTATTCTATTATGAAATTTATAATAATGGTTCGACTACCTAAAATTAATAAAGAGTTTAGTATTTATAGACTTCAGAAATTAGTGTTGGCCGATCGCTCGGTGTGGTTAGTTAAGGTCGCCGAATAACTCGGTGACTCGCCATTCTTCTATCTCATCGCCGTTTCTTGCTTGCCTTCAACATCTCCACGTTCTGGACCATTGGGCGGTATCGTACTACTTCACGGAACTATTTAGCCAAGCACCGACTGCTACTTTCATCGCCTTTTTTATCCTTCTCCTTCAGGGCGTCACGTATTGGAACAAAGGGCGAAGTCCCTCCCTTTGGCGAATCACCAAGTATGTTTGGCGATGATCAGGCTTCAGCTTCTTTGTTCTTTTCAGCCTTTTTGTTCCTTTTTGTGCCTAAGTGTCCATGCTTCCACTAAAACTTCAAATACCTGAAACTTAAGAGTTTTCATCAGATATTTATAAAAAATAAGCATTTGAGGACACTATTTCTATCAAAATAAAACCCTAAATGAGTCCAATTTGTGGACTCATCACGTCACCCCCTTTAGATTTAGTACGTTTATATTCGATAATGTCTATAGCTATGACTAATTAGAACTAAATTTTATTTTTCTATTAATTCTCAAAACCATTCCCTTGGGAATCGACCTCAACCCTTGGTTTGGTTACTTTACAATTGTACGATCGTAGACACTCAAATTTGAAGTTGTCTTGATTACGTAAACATCAAAATGGCGCCGTTGTAGGGGAGTGGTGTTAATTGAGATTTTTTAGTTTAGCAAAAATTTTGTTCTTCATAGTGGTATTTTACTAACTATATTTTTTGTTTTGTTTTTCGTTGCGTTGCTGTTGTAGGCAGATACCCTGAGCATGGCTGAGGGAAATGGTAGCAAATCGGCTTAAACGAATCAAGAAGTCGAGAGGGACTTTAAGTTAACCGCACTGGTAACTCAGCTGAACGATTTGCCAACCAAACTATCAGAGGTGGAAGACCGGTGCAACCGCCATGGCAGATATATACCTCATCATGAGCGAAAAAAGTCTAGTGATAGGGAGAACAATCATGTCGAGGACATAATTCAAAGCATTCTCCAAAAGATAACCGAACAAGATCGAGTGTTGGAAGAGATGAAACAGAATATTAAAGTGTTGAATTAGATGTTTGGATTTCATTCAAGATCGATCCAGCTAATCAGGACACTCATGAGTTATACAGTGCCTCCTCTCCACTAAAATGAACTATTGGGGTTACCTAGTAACACTAGGACCAACCCCAAAGAAGGAGAGTGAGTACGGACTTGCGTCGGGCCACGACGTTAACTAAAGAGCTTCTTGGGAGGCAACCCAAGGCCTTAAATGCTTTATTTTTGTCTTAGAAATAATGGTGTTCTGAATTTGTAGGTTCGAGTGTGAAAAGTGTGTGAAAAGTGTAGGTCGGAGGGCATAAGTCCAGTTGGTCAATCAGCTAAGAGTTCGACGAGGTCGACTCAGACCGCTGTTAGACCCAAGAAAATCATACATCAGATTATGTAACAATCGGCAAGCACCAGGAGCAACATGGCGAGTCACCAACTAGGTCAGCGACAATGATGAAGACCGTCGTCTAGATCCTCAATTTGACTGAAGGTCCTGTAAAACTTGGTGAGGTAAGTAACCACTCGATGGATCGCCGAGTAGCTGGGCGAATTCAACTAATGTCGCCGAATGGGTGAGATCTGGATAACTTTATAGAAGCCGCGGGTTTAAACTCTCAACCTTTTTCATTTTCCCTCACTCTCGATCTTCACAAAATCACACCTACTTAGTATTTTAATATTTCTGCATTCGATAAGTATTCTAGTTGATTGATTCGTGCTCGAAATTGGATTACTTTGCCGCATATCATTTCAGCCTTGTTTTAATCTGTAGTAAAGTGTCATGACCCGAGAGTACCCCCTAGTCGTAACATGGCATATTCGACCCCAAAGGGGTCTTATACGAACCACATAGTCATTCATTGCATTCAATAATGAAAATAATGCGGAAATACAAAAACAAATTATTTACATCCACACATTTAAACTTCATTAAAACAACTTTAAAAACACACAGCGGAAGTCTAAGTCTCACATGGCCATCTTAGACACAGTCACAAAACATAAGTAGGGACACGGCCCTTTACAATCAAAAGAAGTCTATTAAGTCTATTACATGAACAAAAGAACTTAAAAGTCTTATCCTCGAATCCA
>NC_064282.1:40101069-40125053 GCF_019186545.1 Solanum stenotomum
TTCATCTTAAATCGTCAATACAACAACAATATAACCATAAAGTGCCATTAGAAACCTTTTAAAACCATTTGCTGGAAGAACCCATGAGATTGAGTGAAAACCTAGATTTTTCATACTTTGAAATAACTTTGGATTTGGCTCCTTGAATGGAAATTTAGACAAGGATCAAGACCACCATACCTTTGCTATGATCTCCCATGAAATTTGATGAAGAAAGCCTTGAATCCAAAGCCCTAGCTCCCACTTCTTCTTCTTCTTAATGGAGGATTGTAGAGAGGGAAATGTTTTAGGGATGGGAATTGAATTAATGGTATCTAGGAAATAATATAATTCCTTTGGAAGAGTGGTCCAACACTTAGAAAAAAAATGAGGCGGATGAACAGTAACCACGCCTACTGGAAATTGTCTTTTCCTGCCGAACAGATTTTACGAAAATGGGCATGACTTCTTCGTCCGAACTCCGAAAGAGATGAAACGAAGTGCATTAGGTAGCTAACTCAAAGGGCTTTCCATGGATATATTATTGGCCACCCTAATAATTTGTGTGCTAGGAGATATGACCCTCCAAAGTAGACCCTCGAAAAAGGCTTCACTTGGAAATTTCAGATTTTGATACGGTTGCTCTAAAATTTGGGTTAGACCCATTTCCCACCCAATTTGACCCCCTAAACAAGAATATGAAGTCGGATTTTTGAAAAATGAAACGGATCTTTTTATATACAGCTAAACAGGTTTCCGGTAACTTCCGAAGCACATTTTTAAAAACTTTTTGGGTCAAATTCAAATATAATCATTTCATTAAGTTCTCGACTCAAAATTCACATGTGAGGCTCCAGTTTCACTCTATCATTTTTTGGGTCGTTACATAAAGATTGGTTTTCCTAAACCCCGCATTTATTTTTGATATTTCAACTCCTATGCTTGGAATATTATCTGCTTATCATGTTCTGATCCTACCTGATATGAGTAGATTGGTTACATACATGATTTAATGTGATAATCTTGCTCGAGTAGTTGTGACTGTTGAGTTCCCCAAATTGCATGCCTTAAACTTGACTAAAATTTGAGGGGTTGTGTTTTATTGTTATGGGTCCTACTTTAATTGTACTGGTGCGTGTTTTGATTTTGTTTTCAGGTGTTACAGGGTTGAATTCGAGAAGTTGGGTTGAAAATAGGTACGGTGGGCCATTTGGCGAGCTGGGTCTAGCTCGCCAAACCACTCAGTGATTCGCCTAATGTCCACATCTCGCTTTGGCTTTCATGCTCTATTTGATGATTGCTTCTGAAACTTTCAGCGAAAGGCTGGATGTCGCCAAAAGCATTCGGCGACTCATCGAAAGTTTTCTCTTTCAGCCTTTTTATCTACACCCGTTAACCCTTGTGCACTGGAACTTTCGGCGAGCTTGTCCTTGTTTGCCAACAACTAACGGAGACACACCGAGTGGTTTTCCCATGGCCTATTTGCTACAATTTTAGAGCTATTCCCTTCAGCGAGCTTGATCTAGCTCGCACAAAAATTTTGGCGAGATTGTCTGAAATTTTTCTAATGCACTTTTGTTAAAGCTTCTCTAACTTCTCTTCGAGATTTCGCAGACATGACTCAATCTAAAGGTGTTGAACGAATAACGCTAGCTCAAGAGAAGTCCAAAGGGATTGGGATAAAGGAGGATGCAATAACGTTGCAAGGAAAAGCTTCGAAACTACCCATAACTACTGAGAAAGGCAAGCACAAGAGTCCCACTTCTGCCAGGAAAACCATTACCCTGGACGCTAATATTCCTTCATGGGCCAGGGGATTTTGAAGAGCGGTGCATGTCTTTTTGGCAGACTCACACTTAACAAACCTTGGGATAAAGGAGGATGAAATTACGTCGCAAGGAAAAGCTTCGAAACTACCCACAACTATTAAGAAAGGCATGGACAAGAGTCCCACTTCTTCCAGGAAAACCATTACCCTAGACGCTAATATTCCTTCATGGGCCAGGGGATTTTGAAGAGCGGTGCATGTCTTTCTGGCAGACTCACACTTAACAAACCTTGGTGAATCGAGCCTTGTTGTGCCCCCTGAGGTGACCTCACGCACTGATGCCCAGACAGATGGAGAGACTGCATAGAAACTATCCCCTCTTTACCTCCCTCTCTGTCTTTCTTTAATTTACATTATGGATATTTTATTATTTGCATTTGAGGAAAAATATTTTAAATTGTGGTGGGGTGTGGCCCACCTTTGTGTACTATTTGTGAATCGTGTTTTGTTTATGTATTTGCGTTGTAGGATATAATTTTGTTAATACTGCTTTCATGAAAAGGTTGAGCTTGTGGCTTCATTTGCTTTAAATTGCAAATAATTTCTGACCCTTCCGAAAACTTTTAAATTTTCACCACCTCTTGTATGTGTTAAATGTGGCTGTTCTCTTGTAAATTTGAGTCTCGGTTTTTATCAATATTGATGACTCAAATAGTGCTCATAATCGAACAAACATGAATGTGCGGCTACGATGAAAACAAGTGAAGTTACATAGACATTATGTGAACTCTTTGCATCTCGTTGTGACTTGTCAATTATCGAATTGATTCCCTTGTGATAAACGTTGCACACTAGCGAAAGTGTGGATTCTTGTTTGACTTATAGTGTCAATGCCTAGTTTGATGAGCTTACCTGTGAACTATGTATGGTGGATCCTAAAATTTGCCCCGTTGGCTCGGTTGACTAAGTTAGGCTATCTTTTGATATGATCTTAGGCAACTTCGAAGAGTGTGAGCCAATTTGACATATATGTCTTTTGTGGCCTACCTTCTGAGTATGTGAACCGCTTTTGAACAGCGATTGAGCCTTACTTTTCTTGGGAAGAAACTTGATAAAACAATGACCTTTCTTTACCCAACACCCATAATCCTCATAATTTGTGTTTAGTTTGAATAGCCAACTTAGGCGGGGTGTGGTTAGAAGAAAAAGGAAAGTCAAGAAGTGCAAAGAAAGTCTCCTTTAAATCATGGTGTTGAGAAAAATGGAAACTTTCCATACAAAAAAAAAAGACAAGAGAAAAGAAAAAGAAAAAGTTATGAGAAAAGTACAAAAGAAATGGGGTTCCCAAACAATCAATGGAAAGTGAATAATAGGACGACTTATGAGCACTAAAGAAAATGATGAAGGAAGAGGAAAGGAAGTGTTGTGAGACCACATTTCATGAGGATGAAAGTCACTAGGGCTAAATGACCATACCTTTGCACTCAGCATCATTAGAAGCCTTGAAAACACCCTTTTGATCTTGAGTAAGTTGAAACAAATATTGATTGGAAAATACGAGTAAACCTATGGGTAAAATTATGCATTGTGTTCCTCTTTTTTGAGCTCGAGCGTTGCATTTGATTCCAAAATTTTAAATTGTGAACCATTGTGTGAACATGGAATCTTTCTTTGTGTGAGGGCATTTGAACACTTTTGTTGAGCTTGAACTTGCATTTTTAGAAAGTATTTTGATCATGATATTCCTTGATAATGGTGATTCACAACTTGAATCTTTGAGTGCACAATTGATCTCTGCATGAGTAAAGTGAGTCTTTTTGTGTGCATTCATGATTAATTCTTGTGTAGCACTATTTGAGACACCATTTTTGAACAGTTGAACTCTAATTTACTTGAGGACAAGCAAAAGTTTAATTTGGGGGTGTTGATGAGTCCACAAATTGGACTCATTTTGGGCTATATTTTGATAGAATTAGTGTCCTAAAATGCATATTTTGTCTCAATATTTGATGAAAACCCTGAAATTTCAGGTATTTGGAGTTTGATGCAAAACATGGACACTACTTGGCAAGAAATAACAAGGAGGCTGAAAAGAACGAAAAAAATGAAGGCCTGAAGATTGCCGAGCCTAGTTGACAAGTCGTCGATTGGCATGGAGATCGCCTTTTATTCCAGTGCGCTGAGCCTTAAAGAAAAAGGTCAAGTTGATGATGAAATGGAGCAGTTGGCATGTCACCAAACTGTTCTGTGAAGTAGTACCATATCGGCCAACGACTCAAAATGCGAAGAGGCTAATGGCTAAAGCAGGAAAGCAATGAAATCGATCAAACGGCGGATCACCGAATGTATCGGCGATCCCGACTAACTTCGCCGAAGGGTCCTTCGCAGCACATTTTCAAACACTATAAATACTTGTTTAAATTTCAAGCTTAGTATCATATCACTATTATTCTTAGAACTTTTTACACTTTTTAGAGAGTCTAAGTTTTAGAGGGTTTTGGAGACATTGTTCTAAGACATTGAAGATTCAAAGGGTTTAAACTCCAAGAAATTGGACTTGGGTCTTGAAGATTCTTCACTCTTGATGTGTTTTAAGAATTAATCCTTCATACCCAGTTGATGGAAACTGATATTGGTATAAATTTTTATCTCTTTTACATGTCTAGCTAAAACCCTAATTTTTGGGGTGTGATTTTGTGAATATGGGTTAGATTATCTGTTGGGTCTTGCTTGTTGATGGTTTATTTGTTGTTTAAATGTGATTTCTTTTATTAGTTGTGTATGAACTTAATAGAGTTGTAGTTGCAAATACGATTTCATCTTACTGTTTTCAACTTGCTCGAGAGAGAGGTCGTAAAACTAAGAATAATAAATTGATAGCCGGTGGTATTTTGTCGACATCGGTTCATCTCGACAGAATGAATCCTAGTCTTTCTTCCACACATTCAGCTCGAGAGAGTGAATGGGCTAAGGTGGAGACTATGCTTAAAGCAGCAACTCGGGGTTCGAGAGAAAGGGAGTTGATTCGGGGTAAGTTGCTCGAGAGAGAATTCACCCCACTATAGTCGAGCCTAGTCACAAATACTCAACAATTTACTATGAAAAGCATGTACCTAACAATTTAGTTTATCCCGTATTTCTATCACATCCCAAGAATCTCATTTCCCTATCTAGTTTTCGTATATTTTTGCTTTTTGTAGTTGTTATTTAACACAAAACCCCTCATTGATAATTGTTAACGTTACCCCCTTTAGATTTAGAATGTTTATATTCGGTAATGTCTATAGCCATGAGTAATTAGAACTAAATTTTTTTTTTTTATTAATTCTCAAAACCACTCCCTTGGGACTCGACCCCAACCCTTGGTTGGCTTACTATTGTACAATCGTAGACACTTAAATTGGAAGTTTTGTCTTTATTACACAAACATCAAAATGGCGTCAAGTCTAGCTTTGTGTGTTGTTCGTGAATCGTGTTTTGTTTATGTATTTGCATTGTAAGCTATAATTGTGTTAATACTGCTTTCGTGGAAGGTTTGAGCTCGTGGCTTCTTTTGCGTTAAATTGCTAATGATTTTTGCATATAATTTATGACCCTTAAAAATAAATTAAATGCCACCACTTGTATATGTTAAATGTGGTTGTTCTTTTGCAAATTTGACTCTCGTTTTTTATCAATATCGATGACTCAAATAGTGCTCATAATCTAGCGAACATGAATGTGCGGCTACGATGAGTCCAAGTCAAGTTACATAGCCAATATGAGAACTCTTTGCATCTCATTGTGACTAGCCAATAATCGAATTGATTCTCTTGTGATGAACATTGCACACTAGCAAAAGTGAGGAATCTTGTTTGACTTATAGTGTCAATGCCTAGCGTGATGAGCTTACCTGTGAACTATGAATGATGGATCCTAGAATTTGCCTCGTTGGTCCGGTCGACTAAGTAAGGCTATCTTTTGATATGATCTTAGGTAACTTCGAAGAGTGTGAGTCAATTTGACATATACCTCATTTGTGGCCTACCTTGTGAGTGTGTGAACCTCTTTTGAACATCACTTGAGCCTTACTTTTCTTTGCATGAAATTTGATGAAATAATGACCTTTCTTTACCCAATACCTATAATCCTCATGATTTGTGTTTAGTTTTAATAGTTAACTTAGGCCAAAAGCCTAAGTTGGGGTTGTGGTGAGAAGAAAAGGGAAAATCAAGAAGTGCAAGGAATGTCTCCTTTAGCCCATGGTGTTGAGAAAAATGGAACCCTTGAATACAAAAAAAATACAACAGAAAAGAAAAAGGTAAAGTTATGAGAAAAGTACAGAAGAAATGGAGTTCCCAAACAATCCCTGGGAATTGAATAATAGGATGACTTATGAGCACTAAAAAAAATTATGAAGGAAGAGTAAAGAAAGTGTTGTGAGTACCACATTTCATGAGGATGAAAGTCACTAAGCCTAAATGACCATACTTTTGCACTAAGCCCCATTACAAGCCTTGAAAAGACATTTTTTATCTTGAGTAAGCTGAAACAAATGTCGATTGGAAAATACAGGCAAACCTATGGGTAAAATTATGCATCGTGCTCTTCTTTTTTGAGTGTGAGCATTGCATTTGATTCCAAAACTTTAAATTGTGAACCATTGTGTGAATATGGAATCTTTCTTTGTATGAGGGCATTTGAACACTTTTGTTGAGCTTGAACTTTCATTTTAAGCAAGTAATGTGAGCATGAGATTCTTTGATAATGGTGAGTCACAACTTGAATTTTTGAGTGCACAATTGATCTCTGGATCAGTAAAGTGAGTTTTGTTCTATGCATTCATGATTGATTCTTGTGTAGCACTGTTTGAGACACCCTTTTTGAATAGCTGAACCCTAGTCTACTTGAGGACAAGCAAAAGTTTAAGTTGGCGGTGTTGATAAGTCCACAAATTCGACTCATTTAGGGCTATATTTTGATAGAATTAGTGTCCTTAAATGTATATTTTGTCTCAATATCTGATGAAAACCCTCAAGGACCAACTAAGGGTCCTTAAGCAGGACCCTAGTAGGCTGCCCCAAAACAGTGACCCACGAAAGGGACCCACACCTCTTTATGATGACTAGTAAAGGTTTGATATTTAACCTTCATGATAATATATAATTAGAATCACTTAAGAATGAAGCATGTGATTCGGATGCCTTGTAATCTAGGTATGTATGATGATTGCAAGTAGTAGCGCTTTGGGAGTAAGGCTTGTAGTCGTGAATTATGATTATAATGGCTTTGAGAGTAAAGCTAACATGATGAGTTATGTATGTAGTGGCTTTGAGAGTGAAGCCTATATAAGAATGGTAGACTAGTATATGTCATTGTTGTAGAAGGACTTTACCTACCTCCTCTACCTTATGAATTTTTTAATGAATAAAGTGATAAAATCACTTGAAACATGATTGGTTGACAAGGACAACCCTCCATGAGTCATGAGTTAAATAAGGCTTAATAACTAGTCTAAAGGGTGTATGCTTGTGTCACGACCCAAGGGTACCCCCTAGGTGTAACATGGAGTACTTTACCCCAATGAGGTCTCATTATACAAGCCCTTAGCATATCATAACATAACATAATAGAAAAGTACAGAAAATTCAAAAACTTCTTTTATACATAAAATCGAAAACTTTTCATAAAATGCAAGCATAAGTCTGTACTACACTTTTGTCTCAAACCATCTAATACAACTTTAGTATAAAACTCTTGGGAAAGAGCCCATACAATAGTCTCCACATGAAATAAAAGACAAAGGAAATAATTGGTGTTTTCCTCGAAGCTATGAGGACTCACCAAATCTTCAACTCCTTGCAACTTCTAGAAACTTAACTCCAAGAGTAGAACTCAATCTCCAAACCCTACATTTGATAAGAATGTAGGCAAAGTATGCGTTAGTACAAAATGTGCTAAATATGTTAGCTAGCATAAGACAAGGGTTAGTCAATATAATACATAATCAAAAATCATATGAAATACTTCATGAAACATCAACTATAAGCATAAGAGACAATATCACAATCATAAGGGAAGTCTCCAACAAAAGAATCATATAAGACTTACTCAACTCTTAGCCATTCATATCATAAAAAGACTATTGTCAAGTAACCTTAAAGCATACTTGTGCAACACATGAATAGAATCCCATAATACCATCCCAGCTAAGAACCCCTTTTTGGTCATCTTAATCATAGTCTACATGAATAAAAGAGTCTTAGGCTTTCATATCATAAGAGTACTATACTCAGTGGCCTCAAACCACACTTTTGCAATGCATGAAGGGTGTCCCATAATACCATTCACACTAAGCATAACCTTGAAGTCACCATATTCATATCTACCACCCACTTAGTTTCATTCTTTATCTTACTTCATATAGACATGGGAATTATCACCTTAAGTCAATCATATCTTGGAAGGAAACTATGGAAACAACCCAAGCTAAACCTACACTATATAAGAGAACATATCGTAAGTTGCTTCAAGTCATACTTGTGCAATGTATGAATAGCATCTCATACTACTATCCATACTAAGTACTACTTTAGGCTATCATACTCAAACGATTACTATTTATCATTCTAGACTACAAAACAATAGCACCCTATTAGGCTAGACCAAGATAATCATCTTGTTAGCATAACCATATTATGCTAAACTAAGTGCCTCACACTATAATGCATGTTCAAGTTATTCTAGTAAGGGTACAAGTATTCCATCCTAACTACCATGAAGTAGTCTTAGACCAACTAAGTCATACTACCCGTACAAGAACTCTAAGATGCTAGTGTAAGCTACCCTTAGGAGAGTATGATGTCTCAAACTAAAGCTACCCTTAGGAGAGTATGTGTTCTCTATCCTAAGCTACCATGAAATGGCCTTGGCCTAACCAAGTCATGCTACCCTTGAAAGCATCCTAAGAATGGTAGTTCAAGCTACCCTTAGGAGAGTATTATGTCTCAATCCTAGGTTACCATGACTATCCCTAACTCAAGCTAACATGAAATGCATCTTACAATGCCAACTCAAGCTACCCTTTGGAGAGTATAGATCCTAAATCCTAAGCAAACCATATTTGTATTGTTTTACCAAGTCAAGCCATATATGAAGGGAACATATGCCACAACTTCAAGCTTTTCTAGTCTAACATGCTTTGATTCATTTTAGGTTATTTTATTTGCAAACTAGAATCACTCTATGTGAGAAGGCCTTTCACATTCTACATACATATCTAGATTTCAAGACATTCTGGTAACAAGCTTCTTCTTCAAGCTTTTCTAATCTAACATGCTTTGATTCATTTTAGGTGATTTGATTTTCAAACTAGAATCACTCTATGTGAGAAGGCCTTTCACATTCTACATACATATCTAGATTTCAAGACATTCTAGTAACAAGCTTCTTCTTTAAGCAATTCTAATTGTCATTCATCATATAGCCCCAATCTAGGTCATTACTCATCATGGTACATAATATAGATTCCATTCTAATTCAACCCATGTATATATGTTTCTAACCTTAGACAATTACTACTCAAGCATTGATTCTAGAAGATCACTCATGAACCTTCAATTTCAAATTTCATGGTGATAACCAACATAATTCAACTTCATCAATTAAACTAGGGTAACCATGGAAATCACATAAATTCATCATAATATCATAATTAGATGCTAAATCAATCATAGTTTGTAACGACCCGTAAAATGAATAAGTTAAACTAGAGCATAACTTTTGTGTGTGTGAGATTTGGTGTGAGGTTTGAGGGTGTTTGATGTCATCCTGAGCTATGGTTGAGGGGTTTAGGGTTTAAACTTCATGGTAAGACTCCCCAAGGACCACCTTAAGGGTCCTTGAGGAGGACCCTAAGCCTAACCCCCAAGACCCCTTGAAACCAATAAGCGGGCCAAAGTTGGTGGACCACTCCCCGTAGGTCCATCCACGCCTCGTCGATGGCCTCCGTGGGTTAGGCCACCAAATTAGGAACCTCTGAATCGAACCATTGTTGGAAAGTACGTCCTGTGGATCAATCCACGATCCGTGGATGGGGGTTTGTAAATGGCACCTATGTGCTGTCAAATTCTCGGCCAAGTGAGGGGATATTTGGTAGTTGGCTAATTAGTTTAGTTGTATGTTTGGATGGTTATTTTGTGTTTATTTAAGTATTTTAAGAGTATTAAAAGTGTCAAACTCTATTTTAGATTTTATTATTTCAAAACACCCAAAAGTTAGAAACCTCTCTTCTCAAAGGCTCTCTCTTGAGAAACCTCCATTGTAGGTAAAGACTTCAAGCTCTGAAGGTCAAATCTTCAAGGTTTTTAAAGGATTTTCAATGAGCCAACTTCAAAGTGATTTCAAATCTTCAAAGTTTACACCAAAACCCTAACTTTCAATCTATGCATGGGTTCGATTCAAAACGATTTCTAAAGGCATTATTGCATCTAATTGTGAATGAATTGTGGATTTAAAGATGATTTAAGATGAATTCTTCCTAGAACCCATGTTTTTCCACAAATTCCTAAGTTGGGATTTCATTGATTATGATGGAATGTTAATTGTTAATCTTTAAATGGATATAGAATGCTGAAATTATGCTATTACTATTGCCTAATTGTATTGATCCACTTGAAAGGTGGAGGTGTTTAGTTACTATTTATAATGTGAATGATATACATGTGATTTCAATGATAGAATGATGAGTATAGAATGTAAATGTGTTGTTATTGAAAGCATATTCTCACTTAACACTCATGAATGTGGATGATGGAATGTGAAGGGTTCTATAATATATTGTTGTATATCTTGAATTGGTAGGCCTGTGCATCTTATTCTTGTATGAATGAATGTAAAAGTGAATGTATATCTTGAATTGGTAGTCTAAGTCATCCTTTTCTTATATTGATGGATGTGATCATGAATGAAGTATCTTGAATTGGTAGGCTTAGGCACCCTCTTCTTGAGTGAATAAAAGTATTGTTGAATCTAGAGTTGGTAGGCTTAGGCATCATCTCTTGTGCAATGAATGTGTCTTGACTTGATGTATATGAATCGATAGGCCTATGGCATTCCTTTCGTAAAGGACTAATGAATGTGTCTTGACTTGATGAATATTAATCGATAGGCCAATGGCATTCCTTTCATAAAGGAATGATGAAGTATTCTAGGCTATGACATGAATCGGTAGACCTAATGTTGGTAGCCTTTCATGATGAGTCTAGGAACTAATGTGATGACCCTTGGCCTCCACAAGCCTAAGGAATGACCACAAGACCTCCCACGATCTGTGGTCAAGACAACGGGTCGTGGTCCGTAGGGAGTGGCTAGTCCTCAAGGCCTTTCCTCCTACAAACCTAAGGAGACTTCAGAGATCCCTCATGAACCGTGGTCAGGACCACTGGTCGTGAAGGTGGTCGTGGTGTTGAGGCATCATCTTTCCAAGGTTGGGGCAGCCTTGGCCTTTGGCTTAAGCTTTTCCCGTTTGCCTTCGCACTTGCCCCTGTGACGCTCAACCAAACCTTAGATGGTCTTCTAAACTACGCGGTGTAACATGTGCCTTGATGTTTGACCCATAAACCCCTCATTTTAAGTACAGGAAGTCTTATTTACGACTCTAACCCTCAACATCAAACTCGACAACCCTAGCTTAAGGCTCTAGTTTTGTCT
Organism: Solanum stenotomum; assembly: GCF_019186545.1. NCBI lineage: Eukaryota > Viridiplantae > Streptophyta > Magnoliopsida > Solanales > Solanaceae > Solanum > Solanum stenotomum. Next base: position 40,112,507 of record NC_064282.1, read on the forward strand.
ACTAGTTTCCATGGTATTACAGTTTGGCCCAAAGGGATATTGACAATGAGATGGAGGCTCACACCTAGTTGAGTCCGGGCTTCCAAAGTAAAGACGCCTCACACATAGTTGAGTCCGAGCTTCAAAAGTAAGGGGGAACTCACACATAGTAGGGTCCAGGTTTTCCCAAATTAGGTCTAATGAGATGAAAACCTTCACATATAAAAGTGCGGGTTACAAGTATCAATCTTTGTATCTAATGAACTAAGACATACTTGAAGAAGTATCTCCTAGTGTTCAAAAGGATTAATGAACTAAGACATAATTAAGTATCTCATACTGTTTAAGACAATAATGAACAAAGAGATGCTTGAAGAAGTATCTCATAGTGTTCAAAAGTACTGAAGAGGAAGTAAGATGTGCTTGAAGAAGTATCTACTAGTGTTCCAATGTTTTAAAAGTGGGACTAGTCCCCAACCTAGAAGTATGAGTATGATGACCTAAAGTGGTACTTAGCATGGGTGGGATTATGGTGTCTTATTCATGCATTGCACAAGTATGACATGAAGTTACTTATGAGGTGTTTCTCTTATATGTTGTATGCTTAGTTTGGATTGTTGCAATAATTGCCTTCTTTGATATGTTTGACTAAGGGTGAAGGTTCCCTTATCTATGAGGATTAAGCTAAGGATGAGACCAAAAGATGGTAAGAATGATTATTGATTAACGTATAAACTACACCTCATCCGATACTAGGTGTAGACAATCGTTAAGTAGTATAAACCCAACAAGAGAGTTAAGGTCGATCACATAGGGAGCAGTTCTATTTTGAATAAAAGTATGAAGTTAGAATAGTGATTTTCGTAACAGAAGGATAAGGATTATCAGAAACTTTTAATAAAATTAGAAGGATGACAGCAATTACAGTGTAATGAGTTTTTAGATTAGAAAGCAACACAACAATTAATCGAAAATAATCAAAAAAGAGAAATATACTTAGGGATTAACCAACCAATTGATAAACTTAACTCAATGGGTGTTAATTCATAACCAAAAGTACTAACTCTTCGTGGGTAAGATGAACTTTAAATGAGATAATTTTCTCTCGAACAATTACCTCATTTCAATTGAGTTCTCTTGAACCTCAATGTGCTAAACATGCAGACCAGCCCACAACCTTACTAAATCCACTCTTTCAAGCTGGATACATAGAATGGATCTTGGGGTTCACTCTCTGGAGCCAAATCCACCATGACCCAATAACTTCAAGTGCCAACTTATAAGCTTAGTTTTACACATCTTTCTCAAGCAAGCATAAAACACTAATTCATACTGAAATAAACATGCAATAGAGCAATTCAACCACAACAATAAGTCAGATCCATTTCGAACTAGCACTAAAATTGATATTGACTAACACCCATCAAGCCAAATTCAACAATTAATCACATTGTCAAACCCCCAAGATTGGGGTTTTAGCTAATCATCATTAAAGAAGAAAATTCAGTACCTAATACATGCTCCATAGTTGGGGATTGATTTTTGAAGATCTGAGATGAATCAAATCTTTGTCTATTGCTACACCTAATTGAAATCTCTAACCAAAATTGCTGAAAATAAATAAGATTATACAATTCGAACTTAAAAATCTAGAGAAAACTCTAAGTCTAGAATGTGAACTGTAATATCTGGGAGAGAACTCCCCAAAATTACTTTTAAAATACAATTTATAGTTTGCCAAAATTATGCCTCAAAGTCCACTCGGTGGATTAAGTCACGCCACGCCGAACTGATCGGTGATCCGCCGAGTTTCTTCTTCAATCGCCATTTCGCATTGGCCTTTAGCATCTTAGGTCATGTAAATTTGGGCAATCTAATTTGTTGTCGAGGAACCGATCAGAGATCTACCGACTACCCATTTATGTCGCTAACTTGGTTCCTCCACTAGGCTGGCATGCTGGAACCTTGTGCGAGCTAAAAAGCCACTCGGCGGTGCGCCGAGTGGTCTTGCTGATCTCCAGGTTTGTTTTTTCTTCACTTCTTCAGATCTTTAGTTCCTTTTTGTCCGATTATGTCCTTGCCTTGCGCTTTAGCCTTCATAGCTATAAATCAACACTTTACCATCTATTTAGAGCATAAAATAGGCATTTGAGGATACTAATACTATCAAAACATAGCCCTAAATGAGTCCCAATCTTAGACTCATCATCGGCGTGGGTTGCACCTGCTACTTCTAGGAATTAGTTTCATTTCCCTTTTTCGGATACTGGGTGTTACAATAGCTCCCCCTTGGGACCATTCGTCCTCGAATGAGATTTAAACTAGTTCAATAAGAGTAGGAGACGAACTAACAACCCAAACTACAATGCAATTTAGATTCTGAGAGTTGGACTCATTTAGGGCATTTTTTTGATAGTTTTAGTATCCTCAAATGCCTAATTTATGCTCTAAAATGATGTTAAAGTGTTGATTTGCAGTATTCAAGGCTAAGAAGCAAGGCAAGGAGACGACCGGCCAAAAAGCAACACACAAGCTGAAAAAGTGAAGAAAAGCGATCCAAGTGATCTCCAAGACTACTCGGTGCACCGCCAAGTGGTTCTTTAGCTCGCCTAACTTTCCAGCGTGCCAGAAATGGGCAATCAGCCAATCACCGAACATTTCCGCGATGGAAACTTTGATCATCTACAGTTACAGAATCTGGGAGGCTGATGACCAATGCAAATGGTGATGGAATGGAGTAAAAGGCGGATCGCCAACTTTTTTGGTAATACCCAACTTATCCCGCCCAAGGGTCTTTCATGCAAAAAATAGGGCAACTATAAATTGAATTTTGAACTAAAAGTTAGAGAGCATGCTATCATTCAATAGAGTTTTCTTTTAGTTTTTCAGTTCCACTGTAGAGTTTAAAGCTTTTGAGGCTCAAAATTGAAGATTTGAAAGTGTGTTTTTTAACTTAATCAATTTGGACCATTGTAAATACTTGAGTACCTTTATCCCGATCATGGCTAATGTATTTGGTAATCGTTTCTTTATTTTTATGATGTGTGGCTAAAACCCCAATTCTTGGGGGTGTGATCATGTGATTATTTGTTTAATTTCCTTATGGGCATTGTTGTTTAATGATTATTTTGTTGTTTTAATGTGGGTTTAATCAATAGCAGTTTTTTAATCTATGGATTGTAGTTGCAAATGCAATACTAACATAGTGCTCTTGGCTTGCTTTAGTGAGGGGTTTTGGAACCAAGGCTTTTGATTTATGATTGTAGGTATTGGGTTGATGTGGGTTATGCTCGATAAAGTGAATCCTAGACCCAATTCTACCTACCTAGCTCGAGAGAGTGGATACATTAATGTTCTAGGCTGTTTATATTGTTAAGTTTCTCGATGTTCGAGAGAAATCGACTGAATTATAATAGTTGTTCGAGAGAAAACTATTACACTTAAAGTCGAGCCTACCCACACTGTTTCAACAAATTATTGTTCAATATCAATTATTGATCTAACCCGAGAATTCCTCTTTATATTGTTGTTTCCCCTATTTTATTATTGTTTCAGTTGTTAATTGCAAATCCAAACCCGCCATCTGACATTCGTTGTCACCCCTTTAGATTTGTTTGTATGTTTTCGATAATTTTCATTCCTATAAACGCTTAGACCACGCTCGTATTCATGATTGAATTTAAACACGTACCGCTACTTGTTAGTTCGACCCCAACTTTTCATTGGATTTTATACTAGATAACGATCATTTATACCTAGAATTGGATGAGGTGTGCTTGAAATGTAAATCAAATTGGCGCCACTACTGGGGGTTGTTGTTGTCTCTGATTATTTTATTGAAGTTGAATTGTGATCTTTTTGGTTGTAGTTGAATCGACTTACTTTGGTTTTTGCTTGTGTTGTTTGTGTTGAACAGAGGAAGATATGAGTGTGAATGGTAGTAATGGTAGCCAAGTGGGCCACCAAGACGATGCTGTAAATCTTAATGATGTAAATGACCCAATTGTGAATGACCCAATTCAATTGGGTGGTGTGGGTGCAATTCGTCTACCTCCAGTTGAGGGCAATGCAGTCTTCCATGCTACGAGCACAATGTTACAGCTACTCCAAATGAAGGGATAATTTGTCTTAGGTTGTTTCCATTCTCTTTGATGGGTGAAGCGACTAAATGGTTGGCTAAATTATACCAAGCGACTCTATCACCTCTGGGATAAGCTGACCACAACGTTCAATGTGAGATTCATTCCCCTGTCAAAGATGATGACGCTCAGAGATAGCATCCAAGGTTTCAAGCGCGTTGAAGGTGAACCAATCCATGAGGCGTGGCTGAGATTTAGAAGTTGGTGCTTCAATTTCCAACTCGTGGATTACCAAACAACGTGCTTCTACAATACTTGTATAGGAAGTCTTGGCTCAGTGAACAAAGGGGTAATTAATAAACTTGTTCCCGGTGGTATAATGCAACAACCCTATGAAGTAGCATCTCAACTCCTTGATTATATGACCAAGATCAATAGATCATGGTATACTCATAAGGACCAAGTGTCTCTTCTCACTTTTAGGATGAGGAAAGAGCAGATCAAAAAGGATCACGAGAGAGACCAAAACATGGCTAAAATGATGACCAAGCTAGATATCTTTGCAAAAAATGAGATGGGTAGTTGTGCAAATAGTGTTAATGTTGTGGGTGTTGGTGGAGTAAACCCCGATGAAGCACAATTTGAAACGTTGTACAATGGGGAATTGAACTTCCTTGAAAATCAAGGAGGAGGTTTTCTTTCAAACTATCAAAGATCAGGTTGAAATCTGGGTTGGAATAGAGATGATGGATGGAGAAATCGTGACAGATAATTGCGTGATCGTAACGCTACTTGGAAAGAAAGAGAGGGTGATAAGGACAGGTACGTCCCAACCCATAATCGTCAAAAGCCCAAGGAATCGGAAAATGTCCATTCAGAAGACATGCTTTCAGGCATTCTCAACATATTTGAAGGGTGGGACAAAGTGTTGAAAGAGATGAGGGAGGATTTCTCGACTCTTAACCAGACGGTCACCTCTAACTCAATCTCTATTAAGCAGCTGGAGTCACAATTGGGTTAAATCTCGACTTATTTAAATCCAAGACCAAAAGGAGGGTTGCCTAGTGATACAATGGAAAACCCCAAAAATGAAGCTTGAATTGGTATTTTTGTCGTACCACGATGTTACATAAGACGCTTCTTGGGAGGCAACAAAAGTTTTATGTTTTTATAGTTTGTTTGTGAATAACGGGTATTGATTGTGCAGGTTCAAAAGTGAAAAGTGTTGGAAAATTGGTAATTTGGCGAGCAAAAGTCCAGTCGGCAAACCGCCAAAGAGGTCGGTGAGCCCCGACATGGACAGTTGTTGGACACACTCAACTTGTTAGGGAACTTTGTAAAACTGGACGAGCTAAAGGCTCAGTCGGTAACTCACCAAACAGGTCGGCGAGCCCGACTTTGTCCGTCGTTTGAACCCCTAAATTGGTGCGAGTTCTGTAAGCCCCGGCGAGTCAAAATTCCACTCGGCACATTGCCGAGTGGCTTGGCGGGCACAACTTATACCGTTGAATGGAGCGTGAACTGAAAGATTTTAAAGTCCAAACAATTTAGAATTTCAAAATCTTTTCACTTTCTTAACTTTTCAGTTCCCGTACCCTCTCACCCGACTTTAGTTCTTCAATATTTTTGTGTTTCTATTCTCGTACTCTTTGGGATCTGTGCTTAAGATATGTTTTATATATATTACCGCCTAACATTACAATCTAATATTTGGCATCAAGGTTGGTGTTTCGAACCCCAAACTCCATAAGTGGTTGAACTTGAATGCTAGTGTTAATTTGTTATTGATTGTTGTTGGGTAGTCATAATTTGTGAGTTTGTTTGCCTAATTTTAATTTAATTAAGTTTTAATCAGCTTTTAATTGTGAATCTCGTGTTGTTCTTGTTTAAAATCGTGTTTAAATTGTTGGGTTGTGGTGAATTTGTGTTGGGTCAAGCGGGGTGAAGTTTGAGTAACCCTGGATTGTGCGAAATATCATATTTTTCCCAAGGATGGAGCGATTGACTTCTTTCTTAAGGGTAAAAGACATCAAAAGGCCAATTTTAGCCAAATAAGTCTGAGTACCTCGAGGGCATGGGTAGTATGGGTCTGACCTTAATTGGATAGTGTAGGTGTTTAATTTTAATTTTGGGAGGTACAGGCTTGAATTTAAATAAGTGGGGTGAAAACTAGCACGTTTGGCCATTTGGCGAGCTGAGCCGAGCTAGTCGAATGGTTTGTCGTTTCACCTAAGTCCCCTTAGATCGCCTTTAATTTCTCAAATTGTTGAGTTGTTGTTATAACTTTTGGCGATATGACTGAGCTAGTCGAGTTCACTCGGTGACTCGCCAAAAGTCCTTCTTGATTGCCCTTCTACACCCCTAATACTAAAAATACATTTTAACTTTCAGCGAGCTACTTTCAGTTCGCTTAATGGTGTCGGCAATCCGCCAAAAGGCCCTGGACATCGCAAAACAGCCTTGAGATTTTAAAATTTTGATGTTGGAACTTTCAGCGAGCCTAACTTGGCTTGCCAAATTGATTGGGTTCTAACTGAACAGTTTGGCGAGTCTTTATGCAACTTATTCTCTATGCTTTTTCTACAATCGTTTTCTAATGTTTTTGAATGTTGTTTGCAGAAATGGCTAGAACCAATATGTCTGGTGGAGACATGCCGCCTTGCAAATCGGCACACAAAATATTGATATGTAACACCCCATAGCCTAAAGAGGGAAAACTAGCAAATTGCAGAACCTACAAGTGTCAACAACAAGGGCCAACCACTCCCCGTAGAAGGGCTTCGTGGAAGGACACCTGAGGCACTATTTTGGGTAATAAACCACAGCCAAGGACGCACGCCCCGTGGATGGGTCCACAATCCGTCGTTAGAAATGAGGAAGGATATGAGGAGCAAGAGTTTCCTCCCTAGGGTCCTCAAGTTCCTCAAGCTCCTAATGATGAGGGGGTTATGACAAATGTGGAAATAAGGTTGTCTCTCCAAATATTGACCCAATCCATGATGGCCAAAGTCAATAGGGATACTAGAACTCATGAGAACCCTAATGTGAACACCGTGGCTTCAAGGTTGAGAGATTTCACAAGAATGAGCCCTCCTATGTTCTTTCGTTCCATACTAAGTGAAGATCCTCAAGAGTTTATGGAAGAGTCTACAAGATAATTGATGCTATGGGGGTCACTTTTATAGAGAAAGCGAGCTAGCCACTTACCAATTGAAGGATGTGGCCCAAGTATGGTATACTCAATGGAAGAGGAATAGGCCAGTAGAAGCGGGTCCCATAGATTGGGAAGTCTTCAAGAAAGCATTTCTTGATAGCTTCTTTCCTCGAGAGATTAGGGAAGTTATGGTAGAAGAATTTATCAACCTTCATCAAGGAGGTACGAGTTTTCAAGAATATTCTCTAAAATTCACTAAGTTGGCCAACTACGCTCCCTCTTTGGTGTCAAATTTGATGGATGAAATGAGTATCTATGCGACAGGTATATCCGAGGTAGTGAGAAAAGAATGTCGTATGGCAATGCTCCTTTGTGATATGGATATCTCACATCTTGTGGTGTATGCCCAATAAATGGAAGATAAGAAACTCCAAAATAATAATAAAGAGGTAGAAAGGGCTAGGACCGGTGATGGGGATTTCTCCAATGATAGATCCGATGGATATGGTCAACCTAGGACCCAACAAAGACTTTCCAACCAAGAGAGGGTGTCTAAACCTATGCCCCAAAGAGGGAGTAATAGTGAATCTACTTACTCCAATTGTGGAAGAAAGCATTATGGTGAGTGTCTAGCTGGAAAGGAGAGGTGTTATGGTTGCGGTAATGAGGGTCACAAAAAGAGAGATTGTCCAATCTTTAGGGCTAAAGGGAGGGAGGCCAAACAAGCTTTTCTTAGGGGCCCGGATCCCAATGCTCCCAAGTAAGCATATGTTGTAAGTTCTCCAAACTAGTGGTGATCAAGAGTGACCTTCTTATGCATCTTGACATGCTAGACTTTGAAGTTGTCTTTAGTATGAATGATGTTTAGGAGAGTGTGTGTAGGCTTACTTCCAATGGGGAGATAGTGTGCCTATCTAGCAAGGTTACTATGTGTTTATATGTTGCCATGATTTCCTTATATGCATGTTCATTAAAATGCTTAGGTCTCTTTAGAAATGACTATATGTATTGTTTTCCTCATGTTGTAGTGCATTTGAGCCAAATTGCATATAGACCTCATGAGATGAGTTAATGAGCATGCCTTAGTTTGGAGTTGAAAGATTCCTCCTTGTATAAATGCTTTTTAAGAGTAAATTGCATTTAGGCTCCATGAGTGTCTGTTGAGCATGCTTTAGCTAGGAGATGTTAGCTCCTCCTTAAAAATGAGTAGATATAGAATTTCATGCATTTTGGGTTGGTAGAAGTAGTTCCTACTCCCTTGTGTTGCATTGCATATTTTTAGTGTGGAATTGAATTTGTATTGCTTGGTTATGTTCATTTAGATATGTTCCATGTATGATGCACTGCTATTCTAGTGTTGTGACTTTAAGAAGTGTTTAGAATCGGCATTCGAGGACGAATGATCCCAAGGGGGAGATATTATTACGCCCCAGAAACTAGTAAGTTGAACTAGAGAATTCTAGAGCTTTTCGTAAGAGTTTTAGAGTATGGAATGAGGATTAAAACTCACAAAAATGATTCTTGTACTTAGAATGGAGGTTTTAGGGACTAAAAATGTCGAGGTACGACCCCCCAAGGACCACCCAAGGGGTCCTTGAGGAGGACCTCAAAACAGCCCCCAAAAGTTATCAATTGGCAGCACCTACGGATGCCACCTACTGGCTGTAGATAGACCCACGCCCCGTGGGTTGGGTTCGTGGGTCAAGGCCTGACTTCACCTGCATTTTCAAGCTTTTGTCCCTGATGAGTCAACAATTTGGACTTATTTAGGGCTTCATTTTAATAGAATTAGTGTCCTCAAATGCAAATTTTGTCTCAATAACTAATGTAAATATTTAAGTTTCAGGTATTTGGAGTTTGAGGGAAAGCATAGACACTACTTGGCAAAAAGGAACAAAACGGCTGAAAAGACGAAGAAAAGAAGGCCTGAGGATCACCTAAACCATTGGGCGATTCACAGAATGGCCTTAACCTCATCCATTGTTCCAGTAAATTGAGCCCTGAAGGAAAAGATCAAGTCGGCGATGAAAAGGAGCAGTCGGCGCATTGCTGAACAGTTCCGCAAAGTAGTACTATATCGCCCAATGATCCGGAATGCGAAGATGCTAAAGGCAAAAGCTTAAAGGCGATGAAGCAGACCAAAGGGCAGATCGCTGAGAGTATCGACGATCCCAACTAACTCCGCCGAGTGATCCTACGCAACACATTTTTAGACAACTATAAATAGTAGTTTGAATTTTTATCTTAGTATGCAATTTCAGTTACAACATTTTCTTTTCCAAGTTTCTAAGTAGAGAACATTTTTGCTTAGCCTTTGAAGATTTAAAGACTTCCAATTCCAAGAAATTGGAAGTGGGTGTTGAAGATTCTTCATCCTAGACTCGTTTAAAGAGAATATAAATCATTCACAGTTGTTGTTACTTTGATTTGGTATCATTTTCTTTCTTTTTCTATGTCTAGCTAAATCCGCAATTCTTGGGGTGGGATTTTGTGAATATGGGTTAAATTTCCTGTTGAGTAATGCTTACTGTTAGTCTATTTGCTGTTTAAATGTGATTTCATTTAGTAGTTGTGTTTGAACCTAAACGAATTGTAGTTGCAAATACGATTTCATCTTAGTGTTTTTGGCTTGCTCGAGGAGAGGTTTTAAAACTAAGACTACTAAATCGATAGTCGGTGGTTATTGGGTCGTCATGGGTTCTACTTGAGAGAGTGAATTCTAGGTATTTTTCAACACATTGAGCTCCAGAGAGTGAATGGGCTAAGGCGGAGGCTGTGCTTAAAAGCGGCAACTCGGTGTTCGAGAGAAACCGAGTTGATACGGGGTATGTTGCTCGAGAGAGAATGTAAACCCCCACTAAAGTCTAGCCTAGTTACAAATGTTCACCAATTGACTATCAGTAGCATTTACCCGACTGTGTAGTTTATCCCATATGTCTATCACATCCCAAGAATCTTATCTCCCTATATTCCCATCTTTTTGTTTTCACTGTTTATTTTTCATTAATTGAATACAAACCCCCATTGATAATTGACATTCGTGTCAACCCCTTAATTGATCATGTTTTTACTCGATAATGTTTTTAGCTATGGTTAACTCTAGCATATTTGCACTTAACTCTTACTTCTCAGAAACCGCTCCCTTGGTATTCGACCCCAACCCTTGGTTGGGTTATATTACTATTAAGTAACCGTTGAACCTTGAATTTGAAGTTGTGTCTTTGATAACGTCATTCAATCAAAATGGCGCTGTTGGCGGGGAGTAGTGTTATTTGAGAATTTCCAGTTGAGTCAAATTTTGCTCTTGTTAGTCATAGTTTACTCACTTAACTTGGATTTTCGTGTTTTGCTTGTGTGTGTTTTACAATAGAACAAGTGAGTCGATTTAGCAAAACTCGTGAGCAAATGGATTTCCCTCCATTAGAAGTAATGATTTTCAGGGATCGCATCCTAACCTTCAAACAATTGGAAGGTGAACGGATCCATGAGACATGGGCAAGGTTTAAAGAAGTGATAAGTCAATGCCCAACTTATGAAATTCCTGATATAGTCCTATTTGACTGTTTCTACAAAAGTCTTGGTCTAGAAAACAAGATGTTGGTTGATCAACTCATTTCGGGTGGCATCGCAAAACAGCCATATGCGATAGCAGTCCAACTGCTTGATCACATGGCCGAGAAAAACCAAGAAGTAGAGAAGGACTACATGTTGGCCACACTGATGACTCAGATGGATAAGTTGGCCAAAAAGATAGTGCAAATCGAAGTCCTATGCAAAAGGAAGGATAAATACATCCCTCCTCATGAGCGAAGAAGGACTAAGGACAACGAGAGCAAACGTGTCGAAGGAATGCTCTCAATTATTCTCCACAAGATAACTAAGCATCAAGAGTGCTGGACAAGATGAAAGAGAACATCGAGGTGATGAAACATATGATTGGTTCTCATTCTAGATCTGTCCAACTTCTCGAGATCTTTATGTGTCATGCGTTGTGTCACCTCTACTCGCAATAAAACAGGGGGTTGCCTAGTGAAACTATGGCTAACCCCAAAATTGGAGCATAACTGTTGACTAACGTCGTGCCACGACATTAGCTAAGGCGTTGTTTGGGAGGCAACGCAAAACCCCTTAAATGTTTTAATTTTGTTTCAGTAAATAATGGTGTGTTGATTTTGTAGGTTTGAGTGTGGAAAGTGTTCGAAAAGTGCAGGTTGGTGAACTTAAGTCCAGTCGGTGAATTGCCGTGTAGGTCGACGACGACGACCCAGAAATTCGTTAGACTCAAGAAAATCTCACATCAGAGTCTGTAACAATCAGCGAGAACATGAAATTATTGGCGAATCACTGACTAGGTCGGTGATCCCGATGTAAACCATCGTTTGGACCCTCACTTTGACTGATGGTCTTGTAAAGCTCGGCGAGGTAACTGACCAAGCAGTGTGTCACCGCAGAGATTGGCGAGCAATACAGATTTCATCGAATGGATTCGATCTGGACGGTTATTTATGGCCAAAGGTTTTAGAGTATTAAACTCCTCACTTTCCCTCACTTTTAAAACTTCACAAACTCATACAAAGTTAGTATTTTAAATATTTTTGCATTCCATAAGTATTTTGGTTGTTGATTTGTGCTCGGAGTTAGATTTCATTGCCGCCTAGAATTTCAAAGTAATATAATCAACACTAAAGGTTGGTCTTCCGATCCCTGAACTTATTGTCAGTAGTTTTTTCTCTTACGCAAATGATATTATCGTATTATCGTGTGTTGAGCCTCTCTGATAGTATTAGAATGTTAAAATGCCAATTTTAATATGATAATCTTGCCCATGTTGTTTTGATTCTCGAATGCCCATAAATTTGTGCCTTAAATGTGTTAAATTTTGTGGAGGTGTGCTTGCATGTTGGTTAGATTTGTTGGGTGAAGCCTGAGTAGCCTGTATTTGATCTAAATGGCGTAAATTGCACATTGATGGAGTGGGTGATAGCATCCAAGGAAGCTCTACTCCATTGAAGGACAAGGATGAAGCTTTAGAAACTCCAAGGAGGCCCATAACAAGATCTCAAACCAAGGAGTTCAATGATAAGCTCAATGGGCTTCAATCGCTGATCCAAAGGTGTCTTATTGGGGAAGAAGAGTTCAAGCCCAAGGGAGAGGAATTGTCCAAATGCTATAATTATTTGGTGGCCCAAATTCAAGCCCAAGATGAGGAATTTTAAGGGCCATTTTCGTGCAAATAAGGTCAAGAAGAGTCCAAGAATCAGCCACAACAAGAGTTGCTTTCTGCCCAAGTTTTGAGAGAAGACTAGTCAAACTTTCCAAGATTGTCAAGATTCTT
>NC_064282.1:40131114-40239168 GCF_019186545.1 Solanum stenotomum
TCTTTGAACCTTTGTGACTTGTTCTTTGAGAATTTATCTTTAAACCTTTACTAGTTTCATAGTTTAAGGTATAAAGTAACTTCTTCTTGTGATATCTTTGGTTTCTTTTTGGTATTCTTTAGAAGGTGATTAGTTTCTACATACTAATTATTGTCTTTAGTTACTCATAAAGCGGTCAAGATCCGAATCTATCGTTTTGATTCGTTTTCTCAAGTAAAGGCGTTAAATTTCTTCCATAAATCTATACGTTGTTACTTGGATCTTTTCAAGGCCTTAGAACATCTAATCTTTGGAAATTCGTGGATCTTTCCTTCGAATTTTCCATATCTTTATTTAGTTTTTTTGTTTCTTTTCTTTGTGTTTTCGCATTCTAATATTTAATTCTCTATTTTTGATCTCCCTTAACCTTGCTGTTATTAGTGGGTGACACCATTCTTAAGGGAAAAAGTCATCAAATGGCCTAATTTGGCAAAACCAGGAGAAGTTTGAGTATTCTGGGGCAATGCGTGTTATGAGTTAGAGCTTAATTGTACTAGTGCATACTTTGATTCTGTTTTCGGGGGTTGCGGGGTTGAATTCAAGAAGTTGGGTTGAAAATAGACATGTTTGACCGTTTGGCAAGCTGGGTCGAGCTCGCCGAACCACTCTGCGGTTCACCTAATGTCCCCATCATGCCTTTGATTACATACTTTATTTGGTGGTTGGCTCTATAACCTTCAGCGAAAAGTTTGGTGTCACCAAAAGAACTCGGCGAGTCACCGAAAGGATTCTCTTTCGCCCTTTGTCTACACCCCCGAGCCTTTGTGCACTAGAACTTTCGGTGAGCCTGTCCTTGTGCACTAAAAATAAATGAAAGTTGAGTAGTACAGATATTCAAATACGGATCCCATATCTACAGTCACTAACTCTAAACAAAATAAATAAAAAACTCAGGTATACTATTACTAACTTGTTCTGCTGAAAAGGCAATGGTCATTCAATTGAAACAGATGATGTTGGAGGTGGGACATGTGATTGCTGAGCAACGAAGAGTTCTTTCATGTTAAGTATTTCTTTCATCTTATCTTCTATGGTAGACAAGCGATCATTCAGAGATTTGTTTTCTTCATTCCAGGATTTGATATCCTCTCTAGTTGAACGTTACACAGATAATAACTCAACCATTGAAGAAGTTCCACCTTTCAAGTCTTTTGCCTTTACTCCACCCCCTAATCCAAAAACATGGCTACGAGTTTGAGGTACACAACATTTTTCAACAATCTCTATAATAGGTAGAGATGGATCTGCTTGAACCATTTCTTCGAGTAGAGCTTACAAAATATATCAAAGAAAATTTTCTATCATAACACATCAATTTCAAGTAATTAATATATTAAATTTACCAAATGCACATGTTGTTCAATTGTTTCAGGTGCTACAAGCTTGTTATCTTTCTTACGAGTCTCTATGAAAATAGTCGCCAAATCTGGTGGATTGCCATCTTTCCCTCCCTTTACATCAAAGTCAAACATGTCAAATAATACACACCTTGTAAAAAGTCTATTTTGAAATAAATAATTTTATGATATTACCTTTTGATAAATAATCTCTCTAATAGGCTTGCTACAATTATGATGAAGCATCTTCAACTTAGCTCGATTTGTTGCATTCCTGCTGCTTCTTGCCTGTATTTGTTCAACAATAAGTTTCTTGCCTATATTTGTTCAACAACAAGTTGAATGCTATGCGGGTGTGGGCCAAGACATCTTAAACCTTTCTAAGATGTTCAGTAGACTAGCAAAGTGGGGAAAGAAAATTACAGAAAAGAGAAGTTAGCAAAGTAGACTATTAATTCAGTAGGCATACATAAAATCTTTCAGAAGCAAAATTCTCCTTCACTAACCATTCCCATTCTTTTTTGTCTACTCCTCTGTTGGGACATTCCTAACAGACTGTTGGATTGGCTTGTCCTTCACATATTTTGCATACAACTATCCTCTCCATTTGTTCCATAACTCATTCATCAATCCCAAGATATGATCACGATGATCATTCATATCAACACTCTCAAATTTATGCTACAACAATTGAAACATTAGTTCAGTTATTATCTCCAAGCTTGATCTCTGTTTCTGAACAATTTGTTCCCAAATTATAAAAACACTCTAAGGTACTTGATTATAGATTATTTATCTATTACAATTGATTATCGATACTAGCTACTGTAGATATACTTATAAAATAAGAAACATTAGCTATATGGAAAAGAACAGACGACATATTAGGTAGCACTAAATAATATGAATCAACGGCTTCCCACATATGATTTAGCTTTTCTTGCTTATATCATGCCATAATGATACTCCCAAGAGACAAATATTACGATCACGAACAATTTTTCCCAAATTCCTAGAAAATAGATTGCTATTTGTTCCAACCGTTCGATTATTGTAAAAAGTTACTTTCAGCTTTTGCCAATTTCAAGTGAAGCAACTTCTTTGCACTTGGTGCTTCCTCAAACTTTTTTTTACCTTTGTAGGATTAGATGAACCTGCAATTGCATAATTTGATAAAAACTATAGCAATGAAACTCAATTCTAAAATGTAATAATATATGAATTTAAGATATCATACCTTTTTCAGTTGTTTGAGAGTGTTTCATAACTTGATTATTAGATGGAGGCAATGAAACATTTGTTTGCATATCCTTTTTGTTAAGAACAATTCGTTTCATTTTTTGCATTTCTTGACTAGAGGAGAAGGTAGAACTCAATTTTGTGCTTTTAGAAGGAGTTTGCATAAGTTGATTAATGCAAATATCACTCTTGTTAAAAGATCCCACCTCAGATTTAGAAAATCCTAAAGATGAGCTCAAAGATCCAGATCTTTTTTCTAGTCCCTTTCTGTCAGCTGCTGGATGCACTAAACGTAATATAAGAGTTTATCAAAAAATAGAAAACATAACGGATGCGCAAAAAATACATGTTTGAAAAATCCTTACTTGTTTCAACTTCATGGGTGCATTTCTCAACTTGAATAAAAGATGTAGAAAATGAAGTATTAATTTGCATGTTCTCTTTCTCATGAACCATGGAGTTCTTTTTAAGTCCTTGTCCTCTGTCCTTCTCTATAGAACCTGAAAAAAATAGTCATTTGTTTGAGATTAAAATGTTTGAAGGGTTGGAACTTTGGAACTATATGATAGATGTTCAGTCCGGATGCTCACCCCCATAGGACTGAGGTTGGTAGACATGATTTAGCTATTATGAAAGGTTGGGAAACTGTATGGTCAGTGAGCAACTTTTAAACATGTTCATCTTGGGAACAAGTCCATTGGGAGTTTATACTGTCAAGACTCAAGACAGATGACCTACATAACATCTGTCAAAATTGCCCCTTAAAGTCATCTACTACAGTTGGACTGCTCTAAATGAAGCCTGCCTCACTCAAGATAACTTGTGCAGAAGGTCCTTAGACATAGTTCACAAATGCTATATGTAGCATCAACATATTGAAACAAATAAACACATTTTCCTCCATTGTGCAGTTGCTTCAGACATCTGTAGGATGTTTTATTTTCTGTTCTAATTTTGGACTCAGATGGGTGTTACCATGAAGCATCAAAATTTGTTTGCTCACTAACCAGAAAGTTTGTAGGATTAACTCAGTTTCCAAAAAGTTTCTCACCGAACATACAGTTTCCAAATCTGCCTAGGAAGCCAAGCATTTCATCCATTTCGTAGAAAAAAAAATGAAACAACAACCAGTTTGCTATCTAAAAAAGAACGTCATCAGAACAATCCTTTAGAACAATCCATCATAGTTCATTTATACTGGTGTTAAGACAAACCTTCTAGTGCACTTAACGAGTAAGAGATGCACCAAGAACAAAAAGCTTAATTCACAGAGGATTTGCACAGGCAAATCACTTGGTAATACAACTACAACCACACCTCCACAATAAAATATAGAAAGCAGGAAAAAAAAATTCTCTTCAATACAACTAAAGATTCTGCCTATTGTCTGAAGTAAAGGAATACAAAATATCTTACTTTTTTCAATTTCTTTATTGTACTTGTTAACTAGGTCACTTGATTGAGGTAACAAACTTTTAGATGGCGTATTCCATTTCTCACCCAATGATTTAAGACCTCGTCCCCTTCCCTTTCCTATAGCACCATGTGTATATCTGATAGTACTCTTCATATTAGAATCGACATCATTTTCATCTTTCAATGGTTTCATCTTGAACCTGCAAAAAGAATCAAAAGTTGAAAATTGAACCTGAATAATATGTAACAATGTAGTTATAAAAGAAATTGTGACATCATAATGTTTAACAATGAATAGATTATTTCATAAATAGATACTTCACCTCATTAGTTCTTTTTCTTTTGTTTTGCGAAGGACTTCCTAACTCTACAATATCATCATCCATTTGTTCCACAATCTCATAGGAATCACGAGGTTGAGTCTTCCTCACTACTTTCCAAGCTTTGTTGGAATTATCAATAGCATAAAATACTTGAGATGCTTGATCCGCTAAAATAAATGGCTCATTTGTTTTCAAAAATCTGTCCGGATTAACACTTACAAAATCATATTCATCCTTTTCAACTCCTTTTATTTCATCATACACATCAAACCAATACATCGAAATAAAACCACTCCTCTATCCATGAAAAATTGCAACTCAATTATATCTGTTAAGACTCCATAGTAATCAAGGTTCTCACTATCTTCATCATTCTCACCCAATACAACAACACCACAATTTTGAGTCCTTAACTTTTTATCATAATATTCTACATGAAATCTATATTGATTAACAAGGTAACCATTAGAACGCGTTGAATATTTGGTGGGACCGTGTGAAAGTGAGAGTAGATCTTCCATGATACAACTATCATCTCCTTTATGCAATTGTGCAATCTATCAACAAGATTTCGTTGAATATTTTAGAATGACTATTAAAATATTAGAATATAAAGTTTTATATTTATGTATTACTCACCCTATCTTTAAACCATTCAATAAATTGTTTGCTCCATTCTGCATCAGACAAGTGTCGAGCATTCTCATGAGTTTGTGCAAACTCTCTACAAAATTGAAGTGAGCCATAAGTCTTCATATAGAAAAGAAATAACCCTAAAAGAAATAATTATGAGACGATATGGAAGAACTCTTCATACTTGAGATATGGTAAGACTTCATCACAATTCTTTAGTATGTTTATGTGTGCTTGTTCTAATTCATCCGCTTCAAGCTCACATGGATCTTTAGCTCCCAGTGTTCTTCCAAGTTTACTAAAGATAGATAAATCGCCATTCGATTGTTTTAAACTACCATCATAATTTCGATCAACTCGATTGAATCTTGTGTCAACTTTATGCAGATACCTTGAACATAGTGTTATACATTCATTTGCAATGTATCCCTCTGCAATACAACCTTCTGGACATGCTCTATTACCAATGAGAGATTTCAAAAAAAATAACCATCATTGCACATGATACATCCACCGATAATGAATCGGTCCAGCAATCTTAGCTTCAGTAGCTAAATGAACAAGTAAGTGCACCATGACATCAAAAAATGAAGGAGGGATGACTTTATCTAACTTCCAAAGTGTTATGGGCATTTGCACTTCAATATGTTCCAAGTTATCAATTCTCAACTCCTTTGATCCAAGCACACTAAAAAATATAGATAATTCAATAAGTGGTTCACACACTTCTTTTAACAACATACCACGAAGTACAAGAGGGAGTAGATTTTGCAAGAGAACATGACAATCATGACTCTTCAATCTAGCTATCTTATGATCTTTCAAGTTCACACATTGAGAAATTTTAGATGAAAAACCATCAGGAACCTTTAGATTCTTTAAGAAAAGGCATAATTTGTGCTTATCTTCTGGAGGCAATGTATAGCATGCTGTTGGAACCTCAATCATCTCCCCTTTTTGGATGGGGTGCCATTCCGGCCTAATGTTCATCTTTTGCAAATTTAGTCGAGTTTTAATTGTGTCCTTGGTCTTTCCTTCCACATTCATGATTGTCCCCATGATATTATCACATATATATTTTTCAATATGCATAACATCCAAATTATGTCGCAACAAGAGACACTTCCAATATTGAAGTTCAAAAAAGATACTTTTCTTGTTCCAATTATCCTTTCGATTTTCATGTTATATCTTCTTTCTTTTCTTAGGATCCGTTGATAATTGTATCCCTTCAAGATCTTGTACCTGATTTAGTATCTCAATACCTGAACACATTTTTGGTGGGGGGCTTCTTTTCTCAATTGTACAATCAAATGAGTCCTTATCATTTCTCCATTTGTGATTCCGAGAAAGATAACGCCGATGACCCATAAAATACTGCTTCTTACCATTCGACAATCAAATTGAGGAAGTGTCTTTATTGTAACATGGGCATGACATTTTACCCTTTGTACTCCATCCAAATAAATTTCCATATGCTGGAAAGTCATTGATTGTCTACAATAAAGAAGCATGTAATTTAAAATTTGTCTTAGTAGATTCATCATAGGTCTCAATACCAACTTCCCATAATTCCTTCAATTCCTCTATTAAAGGCTGAAGATATGTATCAATTGCATCTCCTGGACCATTTGGACCTGGAATAAGCATAGACAAAATAAAATTTTCTTATTTCATACACAACCAAGGTGGTAAATTATAAGGAATAAAAACCACATGCCAAATGCTAACTGCCGTTTTTCAATCTGAAATGGTTGAAATCCATCACTAGCAAGCCCAAGTCGAACATTACGAGGCTCAGCTGCAAAAGAAGGATGAATTTCATCAAATGACTTCCATGCCATTGAATCAGCCGGATACCTCATTATTCCATCATCAACTCTTTTATCCTTGTACCATGTCATTAGAGTAGATGTCTTTATAGACATAAACAAGCTTTGAAGTCTAGGCTTTAAAGGAAAATAGTGTAAGCTCTTTAACGCTATCTTTTTACCTTTTTTATTCTTTATTTCCCCGCTATGTGTATTTATTGTCCATCTTGATGCACCACAAACTTTGCAAGAATCAAGTAAGCTATCCTCCTTCCAGTATAAGCATCAATCTTGTTGTATGAAAGTCTGAGTTCTTGAATTATCTTCTTTGCCTCATAATATGAGTTTGGCAAATCGGCGCCATCAGGCAACAACTCCTCTTTCAACATTTTCAATAACATTCTAAATGATGCATTACTCCAACGACCCATACTTTTGATGTGAAGCAATTTGATCAAAGAAGAAAGCTTTGAAGCTTTTGAATTTTTGTATAATTGTGAATTACTCCATATACCATCAAATGTGTCTCAACTATTTTATGATTTCCTAAAGTTGTATTGTAACATTTGACACATGGACATCATATTGTTCTCCTGTTTTTTGAAAAGCATAATCCAAAAACTTTTGCAGTCCAACTAAGTAGATTTCGTCGAGACGATTATCAACAAGTTCCATCCACTGCTTACTAGGTGCCATAACCTTTAAGAGTACATAAAAAATATTTTAAAAAATAAAGAATAACAAAAATATTAAGATGCAAATAACTTGTTATGATCTGATACACACAATAGGGTTGAACTCTAAGGTTAGAAAGAAAGAACTAAGAAAATTAAAAATAGCAATATCCACCAGAACTGTATATTACAACCTAGAGAAGAAATCAGAAAAGAGAATATTACTAAATAGTTGATTTAGTTGAATCTTCAAACAATACATAAAGAAAGAATTCTGAAAATTACAAATCACAATTTCCGACGAGAACTATATGTTACAACCTAGAGGAACAATCAAAAAAGAGAATTTTATAATATATTCATATACAAGCTACAAACTTTTATGTACTTTCTGGAATACATAATCGCTAGAACCCCACATGGAGCTAGCCCCACAAAATTCATAAGCAATACTTTCTGGAACACAAAATGACCTCACACGTAGTTAGCCGCTGGAAATTCATATAGAATTAAATTCTAATGCACAAAAATCAATTTTGTTCTTTTCTGGTTCATCGTGATACTTCCTCTTTAAATTTGACGAAGTGACAATTAGATTGGTTAATGAAAGGGTAATATAAATGAACCAGACAGACAACAAACCTCTGCTCCATTACAAAATGCAAGGTTTTCCCTTTTGCATCTACAAGGAGCTAAAACTATTCTCATATATTGATGTAGAAACTTCAGAATATGAGTCCTCCATTAGATTTAGATTCAACATGAAAAGTGGGATACAATAAATAGCAACACAAGTGATCAGAACGTACATGGTCGAAGCTTATGCAAGTGACGTTAGAAAGTCATTTATTGTGATCACTTGGTTGTAGTAGAAAATAACTTCTTACAGCAAAAATAGTAAAATGAGAATGTTCATTCAACAAACAGTAAGGCTAGTTATTGGTTTAGATACTGAAAACCTTTACATACTAAATTTGCAAAATTCTAAAATAACTAGTATATAAATATCACACGCGTATATTTCTCTTGCTTAATAATTTATATGGAAAAGGTATGGACCTTATAGATACAATATGTTTGTTTGCTAGTCTCGCCTCCTCTACTTAACTGAAGCAATACAATTGTGTAAGTATATCTTACTTTAAAAGTTACATGTAACATGTCTAGTTGTATTTTCCTCGCAAAATATCAACATCGAAGAAAGAATATGCACTCTATACAAAATATGAATCTTTATCAGGCACATACAACAGTTAACAAAATCGAGTCACTATTAGAAACTCAACCCAATAAGTGATTCACCGATTGTACATAAGAAAGCATATCATATTAAGAACTTTTAACCTATCTAATGTTATACAAGAGGAAGAACAAGAAGAAGAGTAACTTAAATACAATAATAAAAATCCATCAATATAGTTTGTGGAATTTGAAACAATAGAAACATCATGAGAAGAAGAAGCAAACTTGTACGATCTGTTTCAGGAGTAGCTGAGCAGGAACTATATGATGAAGAAGGCAATTGCGATTGAAAGTACTTTGATGTTAATATTGGGTCGATCAAACGTTGTATATAGTTAAGAAGAACAAAGATCGATGGGTCAGACGCTATCGGAAGCTGTGACCAGCAGCCATAGACTTTTTTCCTTTTTACGTTTAATTACTTTTAGATTCAGCATGAAAAGTGGGACACAATAAACGGTGACACAAGTGAGAAAATACATGCTCGAAGCTTATGCAAGTGATGTTAGAAAGTCATTTCTTGTGATCACTTGGTTGTAGCAGAAAATAACTTCTTATAGCAATAGTAAAATGACAATGTTCATTCAGCAAGCAGTAATGCTAGTTATTGGTTCAGATACTTAAAATCTTTACATACTAAATCTGCAAAATTCTAAAATAACTAGTATATAAATATCTCATGCCCATATTTCTCTTGGTTAATAAGTTATATGGAAAATGTATGGTATGGCCATTGTTTAGTTGTTTGTTTTGGGCTAATCATTTCCCTTGCTTGAAGGATGTGAACTAGATATGGTGATCTCAAGGCCCTTTCCACTTAACTATCATTTGGGGCCTATGTGTCCGTAGTTTGATATTTATACGTTTTGAACTGTTTCAAATGTGAAATTCAACTTTTGTGGTCCTGGTTTCCATTCAGGAACACAGAAACTTAGCAAGAGAAGTTGTGCGGAAATATCTTGTGCTACTGAAGAATGGGAAAACTACTATTAACCTATTGTTACCTCTTCCTAAGAAAGTGTCTAGAATTTTGATTGCTGGTAGCCATGATGATAACTTAAGTTATATATCAATGTGGCGGATGGACTTAAGTTATATGATGATGATAACTTAAGTTATATATCAATGTGGCGGATGGACTATTACATGGCAAGGTTTTAGTGGTAATGATGCTACAAGTGATATGCTTTTTCTTCTGATGCGTTTTACAAGACCTCTAATACTACATGTAATGACTTACTATTAAATAGAGAATTTGTGAAATCACTTGACCTTATTATTTCTTGAATAATCTCCCCACCCGCCACCCTAACAAGATAAAGGGGGAAAAAGAGAATGAGTATAGAAATTTCTCTAAGAAAATATAGTTGAACTGTACACAAATCATTTGGAAACTGTTATAAACTCAAAATCTATATAGGAAATTGCAGTAGGCTAAGTAACTATTGTAGTAATGCATAATACACCTTATAGATACATTACATTTGTTTGTGAGTCTCACCTCTTCTACTTAACTGAAGCATTACAATTAGGTAAGTATATCTTACTTTAAAAGTTACATGTAATAGGTCTAGTTCTTATTTCACTTGCAAAATATCAACATTGAAGATAGAATATTCACTCTATACAAAATATGAATCTTCATCAGGCACATACAACAGTTAATAAAATCGAGTCACCATTAGAAACTCAACCCAATAAGTTATTCACTGATTGTACATAAAAAAATAGATTAGATTAAGAAACTTTTAACCTATCTAATGTTAGATATAGTTTATGGAATTCAAAACAATAGAAACTTGATGAGAAGAGGAAGCAAACCTGTACGATCTATTTCACCGAGCAAATGAGCAACAACTATACGATGAAGAGGATAGAGTTGTGATTGAAAGTAGTTTGATGTTAAGATTGGGTTGATCGGACGTTGTGTATAGTTGAGAAGAACAAAGATTGATGGGTCTAATGCTATCGGAAGTTGCGACCAACAACCAAAGAGTTTTTTCCTTTTTACGTTTAATTACTTTTAGAAAATAGAGGAGGGTTTTTTCCCTTTTGGCTAAAAAAACTGGCGCCTAAATTTTGGTGAAAAAATAAAAGTTTTTTATAATATAGTTTGGTACTAAATTTTGGCTGGAAGTCGCGCTAAATTTTTCAATTAGAATTTGGGACCAGTTAATATCTTATTTAGGGACTGGATTAAGTATCTTCACAATAGAATACACAAATAAGGACCGGAATATAATCTTGTCCTAATACATATATCTTTAGAGACTAAATTAGTAGCTCGTTCGTAAATGTTGGTCTTAAATAAGCATTTTTCTTGGAGTGGTTGCATTTGATTTCGGAGCTTTAAATTGTTTAACCATTGTGTGTGAATATGGAATCATTCTTTGTGTGAGGGCATTGGAACACTTTAGTTGAGCTTGAACTTGCATTTGCGTCAAGTATAGTGAGCTTGAGATTCTTTGATAATGGTGTGTCACAACTTGAAACTTTGAGTGCACATTTGATATTTGCATGAGTAAATTGAGTCTTATGTGTGCATTCATGATTGATTCTTGTGCAGCATTGTTCGAGACATCCTTTTTGAACTGCAGAACTTGAGTTTTACCTAAGGACAAGCAAAAGTTTAAGTTGGGGGTGTTGATGAGTCCACAATTTGGACTCATTTAGGGCTTCATTTTAATAGAATTAGTGTCCTCAATTATATATGTTCTCTCAATAACTGATTTAAATCCTTAAGTTTCAGGTATTTTGAGTTCGAGGCAAAGCATGGACACTACTTGGCAAAAATGAACAAAAGGAGTGAAAAGACGAAGAAAAGAAGGCCTG
This sequence comes from Solanum stenotomum, assembly GCF_019186545.1. Taxonomy (NCBI): domain Eukaryota; kingdom Viridiplantae; phylum Streptophyta; class Magnoliopsida; order Solanales; family Solanaceae; genus Solanum; species Solanum stenotomum. The sequence continues at coordinate 40,142,661 of NC_064282.1, forward strand.
AGTATCGCCTAATCCATTGGGCGATTCGCCGAATGGCCTTAACCTTACCCATTGTTCTAGTAAGCTGAGCCCTAAAGGAAAAGATCAAGTCGGTGATGAAATGGAGCAGTCGGCGCGTCGCCAAACAGTTCCGCAAAGTAATACTATATCACCCAATGATCCAGAACGCGAAGATGTTGAGGGCAAAAGCTGAAAGGCGATGAATCAGACCAAAGGCGGATCGCCGAGTGCATCGGCGATCCCGACTAACTACGCCAAGTGATCCTTCACAGGAGATTTTTAGAAAACTATAAATACTAGTTTGAATTTTTACCTTAGTATGCAATTTCAGATAAAACATTTTATTTTTTAAGTTTCAAAGTAGAGAACATTTTTGCTTAGTCTTTGAAGATTTGAAGACATCCAATTCCAAGAAATTGGAAGTGGGTGTTGAAGATTCTTAATCCTAGACTCGTTTAAAGTGAAAATAAATCATACCCAGATTTGGTAACATTTTCTTCCTTTTTTCTATGTCTAGCTAAAACCCCAATTCTTGGGGTGTAATTTTGTGAATATGGTTAAATTTCCTATTGGGTAATGCTTATTGTTAGTCTATTTGTTATTTAACTGTGATTTTGTTTAGTAATTGTGTTTTAACTTAATGAGATTGTAGTTGCAAATACGATTTCATCTTAGTGTTTTTGGGTTGTTCGAGAGAGAGCTTTAAAAACTAAGACTACTAAATTGATAGCCGGTGGTTATTGGGTCGTCGTGGGTTCAGCTGGAGCATACCTAGACAACATAGAGAACTTCAAAGCATACTCCTCCACACTCATATTACCTTCCTTAAGATTAATGAACTCCTCAATTTTGCACTCCCTCTTCTCTAGGGGAAAGTACTTACCCAAGAATGATTCCTTAAACTCCTCCCATTCTATAGGACTCGCTTCCTCCGACCTATTTGCCTTCCATTGAGTGTACCAAATTTGGGCCACCTCCTTCAATTGGTATGAAGCCAATTCTGCTTTTTCTCTAAAAGATACTCTCATAGCATCCACAATTTTGTAAATCTCATCCAAGAATCTTTGGGGATCTTCTCCAATTCTAGAGCCCAAAAAGATAGGAGGATTCATCCTCACGAAGTCTCTCAACCTTGAGGCAGCTGTACTCTCATTAGCATTCATCCTAGGCCCCACATCTCTATTTGCTTGAGCCGTCATGGCTTGAGCTAGAGTTAGAAAAGCCGCCCTAATCTCTTCATTAGTCATGGCCGGGGGACCCATCGGAACCTCATTATCTTGATTGCCTATGGGGACTTGGTCACCTTGAAGACCTTGGGGAGGAACTCCCCCATCCACATTCTCTTCTTTCACTCTCCTAGGATTAGCCCTCGTATTCATATCCTATAAACACAAGATACGGATTAGGAAAGATACTCATAGACAAAACTCTAAGGCACGACGTCAAGATTAATGAAAGAAGTGAAACCTTATGCTCTGATACCAAGTTTGTAACGACCCGAGAGCACCCCAAGTCGTAACATGCATACTCGACCTCTCAGAGGTCTAATACAAGCCTCTTAGCATTCATTCATCACATTCGGTAATAAAAACCGTAAGGAATTTAAACACTTTTTAAAACAAATCCATAATACTCATAAAATCTTTCAAATGTAACGAAGTAGAATTTCTAAGTCTCATGTACCATCTTAGACACGAATAGAACATCTTAGGGGCACGGCCCTTTACAATAAAATATAAGTCTTATACAATGTCTAAGTGGAAATACTAGAAAGATAACAACTATCTCCTCGAATATATGAGGACAAACCAAGCTCCTTAAGAAGAATCAATATCCCAAGCTTCCTCAAAAGATCTCCTCACTTGCCACCACCTACACTTGTAACAAAGAGAGATATGGAATTAGTACAATAAGTACTAAGTATGATGACCATGCAAGAAAAAATGCACAATGGATATTTACAAGGAATGTATGCTTTTAAGACCTTCTTTAACAAACCTTTACAAACGACAAGCATAAACCCACATTTCAAGTCACCATTCACAATTAAGACCATATTCACATCATTTACAACTCAATTAACAAAAGTGTACCATACTTAATCAAGGTAGCAAAGTAAGTCCTTCATTACCATTTACACCTCTATCTCAAGTCACCCTAAGCCACAGTCAAGTGAATAATGAAGTGACCGCCCATACAACCTCTTCATATACACCTAAGTGTTCCTAAGAGTTACTATAGACAAGGGTTTTATCATTACATTATAACATACTAAGTCAACATTCTTTACAAAACCATTTAGGAGACACACAAGCATATAGGGGACAATCACATAATAACCCTAAGGCTTAGGGAACTCACTTTAGTATCTTTTAAGCCTACTCGTGCCATGTGTAGATAACATCCCATACTACTACCTACACGTTGTAGTACCTATCCAATATTAGAGTGCACATCCCATATGATGGAAATAGGCCTCAACCGACATAGACCATATTAGCAAGGTATGGAATCCGGAGTCTATCCTACTCCGTGGAGGTTGTTCTACTTGCCAAGGGTAGAACTAAAAGCAACCCATGTTGGCACATGGTTTAAGGGATGTCCAAGGATGTTCATTGTGCCTAATCTCATGCTCAACTAGGCCACCATCCTAACCACATCCACTCGGTGCTTATCCTTGGTTTCCATAGAGTATTCAATCACATATGTACTAGAGAGGGTTCCTTTTCTAGTTCAACCAATTCATAGTACCTCTTCCCAAGAAAGGCCCCATTTCTTAGTCATAGCCAATCTAGGTTCATAAGGATAGCTCATTTGATTTTTTTAGATAAGCATTCTCATGCCGTTCTGGCTCTATCCATCTCTAAGTCTATCATTTCACTCAAGAAGGGAACATCACCCTAAGGCCCATCCTTCAAGGTTATACATTTACTTAGGAAAGCTAGACTCGTGAAAAGGCACTATGCTTAAGTCTTACCAATTCAAGTCTTGGCCTAGAATTCCTCTTTTAGCATTTATAGGAAGAGCTCCATTACTAAGTCATAGCCCAACCAAACATTCATATACTCATATACATAATCAAGCTTTCATGACACAAGACAAGATACTCAAGTCTAGCATATGAGCTACAACATCATCTTATTGAGACTCATCATAGCCCATCATCACCACATATCACCATTTCAAGAGAAACATGCTTTCATATTAGCATAATAACACTTTATACAATATCACATTAATATCATTAGAACATCTTAACATTATAGCTTCACACAAACTTTACATATAGCTTCATATATGACTTTACATATAGCCTCATATGTGTATAATAATACAACAATGTAATAACACTCATATAATGCCCTTCGTGCCCTCAATTCACAATAATGCAATATTCCCACATTATACAACAACTTCTCTAATGCCTTCATGGCTACAATTCACAATAATACCACACAAGAATAAGATATGACATTTCCACCAAAGGGGTATCCAACCTACCAACAACAATCAATTCAATAAAGAGAGTTCAAGCCTTCTTACCATAATCCAAAGCCATAGCCAAAATCACCAATACTTCACCCATAAGGCTTACCACCATTAATTCATCCATTATCAACAATTAATCATAAATAAACATTAAACAACACAAGAGATATCAATACCATTCACTTTACACATAATTCTATCAACTTTGAATTTATTGAACTAGACCCACTTCATAGCAAATTTTACGGTTTTGTAGAAGCCAAGGGTTCATGGAGTATTTCATTCAAAAACCACAAACAAACATCAATTAATCCATACCCAAACGTTTCAAATCATTTTCATGCAAGAACCCTTGATAGAATTCAAAAACAAGGTTTTAGTCACTTTTTGAAAACATCGTAAAATCCTTTGAAATTGACTCTAGGATGAAGATGAGTCCTAGATGAAGAGCCACCATACCTCAATTGATGAAATCTCAACAAAATTTGGTGGAAGGGAACCCTCAATTGAAACCCTTGCTCTCCACCTTCTTCTTCCTTGAACTTGAGAGAACTTTAGAGAGAGAAAGAACTTTGGGGTTTTGATTTTGGAAGAATGAATTCAAAAACACCTTTTTAAATGTTTTAATACCTTTAAAATACTTTAAAATACTTAAAATAATAATAACCCAAAGTACCCAAACTACCTCTCATTTAGTTGGACCTTTTTAAACAGGTCAAACTTGAGTTTTATTTTCGCAGATTTCGTCGGGAAACAAGTCCGCGACGTGGAGGTGTTCCCACAGGTTTTTGGAAATTAAATTTTGAGGCCGAGAAATCCGCGAAACGTCCGTGACACGGACTAAGATTTTTGGTCCTTGGTGGAGCTAGTCCGCGACGCGGACATGCTCCCTCCAAGTGTATTTTCAAGCTGCCTTGGCAGCTTGCTTAGCCAAGGGTTCGGGTCCTCCTAGGGGACCCTTAGGGTGGTCCCGGGGAGTCGTACCCGAACATTTTGACTCTAAAAACATTTATTAAGACACTAGGGTCACCTCCACTGATTTTAGGCTCCAAACAACACATAAAAACATGAACAACATACTAGAACACACCAACACGTAAAAGACTAGTTTCCGAACGTCTTGGTCGTCCCTTGAAGTTTGACTTCCAAACTCTTTAAAACCGACTAAAAAGGCTATTCTTCATTATTTTAACAAGTTATTAATGCATAGGACCTATGTGAGGCTCTACTTTATCCTACTTCATTTTGAGGGGTGTTACATACATACTCAGTAATTGGGGAGTAGTCCCCGTTTTCTATTTGCCATTAGTCATTTAAGGTACTTCTCTATTTAGTACTAGGAAAGTCACAACCCATGAATGAACTCTATTTGTCAATTCAAGACTACCAAGGAATAACCCCCTAATAGGCTAGACCATGCTATCATCTTACTAACATAACTATATTAAGCTAAGCTAACTACCTTGGAAGACACACTAACATGCAAATCCAAGCTACTCTAGGAAATGTACAAGTGTTTCATCCTAGCTACAATGAAATAGTCCTACACCAACTAAGTAATTCTACCCTAACAAGTAATCTTTGATACAAATGCATGCTATCCTTTGGAGAGTATGATTCTCAATCCTAAGCTACCCTTAAGAGAGTATAAGTCCTCAATCCTAAGTTCGCAAGTCTAACCCTAACTCAAGCTACCCTTTAAATGCATCTAACAATGCAAAGTCAAGCTACCCTTAGGAGAGTATAGATCCTCAATCCTAAGCTACCCTTGAAATGCATCTTACAATGCAAGGTCAAGCTACCCTTACAAGCATACCAAGACGCTAATGTAAGCTATCCTTAGGAGATGATACATAAATACCATAGATGAGTCAAGCTCAAGCATAATACACAACTTGTCCAACACCACCTCTAAACATAGGTACTTAGTGGGGGCCAAGACAAACTAACGGGCTCACCCTCATAGTCAAAACATAACTAAAAAGGAAAAGTCTTATACATAGCAAAAGATCATAAGCAACGTCCCTTTAATGGAGGACTCACCAATAACCTCGATAACAAATCGTATTAGCCACGCAAAGGAGGATGGTCAAGCGGTGCTCCGGTCTCTACATGGTGACATCATGTAGGCATAGAGTATGCATTAGTACGTTTGAATGTACTAAGTATATGGGATGCAATGCAATGCTACAATAGATGGACATCATAGGAAAATGCATAATCATACCCGATAGATAGCATATTAATGAAATGATATGTATAATGATGCTTACATAAAAATCATATTTAGTGAGACGTAGTACATGTGTGGCGAGTGACCATAAATATAGTATTTCCAAGGCCTACCACCCCCTTGGAGAGGCGAAAGAGGTACAAACCCTTAAATGTGATTACCCGGGCCTACCACCCCCCGAGCTAGGGACCAAGGTACAAACCCCTCGATGTGGTTATACGGGCCTACTACCCCCCGTACTACGCAACCAAGGTACCAACCCCTCGATACGGTTACTCGGGCCTACAACCCCCCGAGCTAGGCTTGGTCGACTCACAACACTTATATAGAGAAAATCATATACATGTATCCATTTCATCATCATTTCAATGATTATATGACCATCCGACTCATAGGAATTACATTGGACCTTCCATTTCCTAAGAATTCTATAAGTGGGCATTTTATCAAACACATGGTGGGCTACTGTTCACGTAAATAAAATCATGTATTTCAAAAGTACTAAGTCCAAACAATTCCAAAATCCATATAAATCAGCCCACCAACAACATACATATATATAAATCAACCTTCATAATTTGATCATGGAAGCATGAAAACCATAAACATCACATAATAATTCATTTCATGATAATATGCAAAATAGACCATAATAGGGTGTGTAGTAGTAATTTCATACTTCAAGAGTTCATAAATAACCATAAGGACCCATAAACTTGAAGTAAAAATAGAGGATAAATGGTTCGATTTGTGGAAAGGAAGGTTTCCACAATCAAACCCACATACCTTAACTTTGGAGAATCCTTGATGAAGATTGGAATGGAGAATTAAAGCTTGAGATTGAGTCTTGAATCCGGAATTAGAGCTTGAGATGTTTGAATTTGGTTGAAGATCTTGGTGGAATTTTGAAGAGGGCTTAGAGAGTGTTTTTGAAATTAAAAAAAATGACTAAGTATGGGACATTTATAAAAAGCGTTCCCAACCCGCTAAAAAAAAAACTCACTAGAAATTGCAAGTCTGCACAGACAGGTTTTACGAAAATGGCATAACTCCCTCATCCTAACTCGGAATGAGGTGAAACCAACTGCGTTGGAAATCTAACTGAAAGAGCTTTAATTTAATAGGTTGTGGCCCTTCCAGTTCCTTGTGTGCTAAGAGATATGCCCCTTTAAAGTAGACCCTCCAAATCACAATTTTTGTGATTTTCGAATTTTGATACGGTTGCTCTAAAATTTGGGTTAGACCCATTTTCCACTCAATTTGACCCCCTGAATAAGAATATGAAGTCGAATTTCCGTAATCGTGCACGGATTTTGAGATATATGGAAATTACAATTATAGGTGTTTTCGAAGCACATTTTCGGGCATTTTTGTGATCGTTTCAATATCTCCCCCTTGGGAACATTCGTCCCCGAATGTTAAAGAAACGTACATGAGGGACACAAACATGGCAATATCAACCCACATAAGGATGCAACAATGCACTTACACCTTATTTCAAAAACCTCAACATAGTTGTAAAACCACAATGAACTTGTCAACTTAAACATGAATGTATGCAATGACATGGGGGCTGAACTTAAGATCTGAGATTTTATAAAGTTCATAAATAAATACCTTAGGCTTGAATGGAGTGGAAAAGATAAGGATATCGCCTTTGCATGTCCGCTTCGGCCTCCCAAGTAGCACTTTCAACTTGTTGATTTCTCCAAAGGACTTTAACGGAAGCCACATCTTTGTTTCTCAACCTCTTCACTTGTCTATCTAAAATCTGGAACGGAACCTCTTCATAGGTCAAATTATCTTCAACAACACCCACAACATCAAGAGACACAATGGCATTCGGATCACCCACACACTTCCTCAACATAGACACATGAAATACTGGATGAACCAAAACCATTTCGCTAGGCAATTCCAACTCATAAGCTACCTTGTCAATTCTCCTCATCACCTTAAAAGGGCCCACGTATCTTGGGCTCAACTTGCCCTTCTTACCAAAACGAACCACACCCTTCATGGGTGACACCTTCAAATAGACCCAATCACCAACTCGGAATTCAAGAGCCCTTCTCCTCACATCAGCATAGGATTTTTGGCGACTTTGGGCCATCTTCAACCTTTCTCTAATCATCCTAACCTTCTCAAGAGCCTCCATAACTAGATCTGGTCCTAACAAGGCCACCTCACCAACCTCAAACCACCCAACCGGTGATCTACAACTCCTCCCATAGAGAGCCTCAAAAGGAGCCATACCGATGCTAGAATGATAGCTATTGTTATAGGCAAACTCAATCAATGGAAGATGATCATCCCAACTACCCTTAAGCTCCAATACACAAGCCCTAAGCATATCCTCAAGTGTTTGGATAGTCCTTTCGGCTTGTCCATCCGTTTGCGGGTAAAAGGCCATAGTAAGCTGAACTCTCGTACCTAGACCCCTTTGAAAGGACTTCCAAAAGTGTGAAGTAAATTGAGTACCACGGTCCGATATGATGGATAGAGGAATCCCATGCAACCTTACCAAGTCATGAATATATAACCTTGCATAATCTTCCGCCCCATATGTTGTCTTTACCGGTAGAAAATGAGCCGATTTTGTCATCCTATCAACCACCACCCAAATAGAATCAAAACCTTTTCTAGTCTTGGGTAAACCAACTACAAAATCCATATTAATTTCTTCCCACTTCCAAGTAGGAATCTCTATGTCTTGGGTTAGACCACCCGGCCTTTGATGTTCGGCCTTGACTTGTTGACAACTATGACAACCGGAGACGAATTTGGCAATGTCCTTCTTCATGCCTCCCCACCAATACACATCCCTCAAATCTCTATACATTTTGGTGGAACCGGGGTGAATGGAGTAGGAAGAATTATGAGCCTCCTCAAGAATTTTCTCCCTCAAACCATCAACACAAGGCACACACAACCTACCTTGGTACCTAAGGGCACCATCTCCCCCTTGGGAGAAAACTTCCACCTTGCCCTCTTTCACCAAGGCCTTCAATTCTAACAAGGAAGAGTCAAGATCTTGTTTTGCTATCACCTCATCAACCAAGGAAGACCTAGCACCATCAACAACGACCACACCACCATTACCAACCTCTTCCAACCTAACCCCCAACCTAGCCAACCGATGCACCTCCCTAGCCATTTCCCTATCACCAATATCAACATGAGCTAGGCTACCCATAGACACCCTACTCAAAGCATCCGCCACCACATTAGCTTTACCGGGATGATAATGCACACTCATATCATAATCTTTAAGAAATTCTAGCCACCTTCTTTGTCTCAAGTTGAGGTCTTTTTGGGTGAAGACATATTGGAGGCTCTTATGATCGGTGAACACATCAACATGTACCCCATACAAGTAATGACGCCAAATCTTTAAAGCAAACACCACCGCGGCTAATTCAAGGTCATGCGTAGGATAGTTCTTTTCATGCACTTTGAGTTGTCTAGAAGCATAGGCTATCACCTTACCATTTTGCATTAGGACACAACCCAAGCCAACTCTAGAAGCATCACAATACACAACGAATCCCTCAAGCCCATCCGGTAGTGACAATATAGGAGCGGACACAAGTTTATCTTTCAAGGTTTGAAAACTCCTTTCACACTCGTCGGTCCACTCAAACTTAGCCTTCTTTTGTGTCAACTTAGTCATGGAAGAAGCAATAGAAGAAAACCCATTCACAAATCTCCGATAGTAACCCGCTAAGCCCAAGAAGCTCCTAATATCCGACGGGGTCAATGGCCTAGGCCAATTTCTAATCACATCGATCTTCTTAGGATCTACCTTAATACCATCCCCCGACACCACATGACCTAGGACGGCAACCTCCCTCAACCAAATTTCACACTTTTCATACTTGGCATACAACTTCTCCTCTCTCAATCTTTGCAACACAACCCTCAAGTAACCCATATGTTCTTCCTCGCTATGCGAATAGATTAAAATATCATCAATGAAGACCACAACAAAGGAATCAAAGTTTGGTTTAAAGACCCTAGTCATTAGGTCCATGAAGATAGTCGGTGCATTGGTCAACCCAAAGGACATGACCACAAATTCATAATGCCCATACCTAGTCTGGAAGGCTGTCTTGGGAATGTCACACTCCCTCACCTTCACTTGATGATACCCGGACCGAAGATCAATCTTAGAGAAGTGGCTAGCCCCTTGCAATTGGTCGAACAAGTCATCAATCCTAGGAAGAGGATATTTATTCTTGATGGTGACCCTATTGAGTTGCCGGTAATCAATACACATCCTAAGGGACCCATCTTTCTTCTTCACAAACAACACCAGTGCACCCCATGGTGATTGGCTAGGCCTAATAAAACCCTTCTCCAACAAGTCTCTCAATTGTTCCTTCAACTCCTTTAACTTTGCTGGGGCCATACGGTAAGGGGGAATAGAAATGGGTTAAGTATCGAGGAGGAGGTCTATGCCAAAATCTATTTCCCTTTCAGGAGGAACACCGGGAAGGTCATTTACGACCGGAAGTGACTCTATAAGAAGGGTTTTGGACTCCACATCTCTAACTCTCACAAGGTGATAGAGACACCCCTTAGAGATCAACTTACGGGCTTTAATGCAAGAGATGAACCTACTCAAGAATGGGTTCACTTGGGAATTGGAACTTGACCCTACAGGTTCTACAATCAATGGAAGCATAGTATGCATGCAACCAATCCATCCCAAGAACAACATCAAAATAGACCATGTTCAACTCAACAAGATCATAAGACAATATTTTATGCAAGATGCAAATAGGACAATTTCTATAGACCTTCCTAGCAACAATATATGCACTAATAGGAGTAGACAATTTATATGACTCACGCAACAAGTCGGGCTCAACATGAAACTTTTTGTCAACAAAGGGGGTGACAAAAGAAAGAGAGGCACCCGGATCAATTAATGCATATACATCAAAGTCAAAGATTTTCAACATACCGGTAACGACGTCGGGGACTTCATCGACCCCTTGCCTCCCATTCAAAGCATAAAACCGATTGTGCCTTGGGGCACCATCTTGTAGGCCCCCTCTCCCCAAAGGAACCGCATTGACACCTTGTGGACGGACCTCCTTACCCTTGTTGCGATTTCGAGGACAATCCATTGCCTTGTGCCCCATTTCCCCACAACTGTAGCAAGCACCAGTATTTCTCAAGCACGGGCCACCATGACCCTTACCACACTTCGGACATACATCAATAGGACCCATACCAACAACACTTTGGGCCCTTGGAACATCATTGGCAAACCCTTTATGGGGCACATGAGAAGACCCTTGGCCTTGATGAAACCGACCTCCCCTTCGACTTTGGAACTTGCCCTCAAAACAGGCCCTCTTGGCCTCATGACCCCTCCTCTTCCTCAACTTCTCCTCCTCTATTTGTTCGGCATAGACCATCAAGCGGGACAAGTCCATTGGGTCACTAATCAACATTGCGGACCGGCATTCTTCACTCACTAGGTCGGCCACACCCATCACGAATTTGTTCATTCTAGATCGTGAGTCAGCAACCAAGTGTGGAGCATATCTTGAAAGTTGGTTAAACTTGAGGGCATACTCCCTCACACTCATAGAACCTTGTTTTAAATTCATGAACTACACCAATTTGGCTTCCCTAAGTTCAAGAGGAAAGAATCGATTAAAGAAAGTCGTTTTGAACTCTTCCCAAGGCACCACATAGTTTGCCCCTTTCTCTTCCTTCCATTGGTTGTACCATATTTGGGCCACCCCTTTTAGTTGGTAGGCCGCCAACTCCACCTTATCTTCTGACCTCATGCCCATGATAGCTAATATCTTGTGGACTTCATCAATGAACTCTTGAGGGTCTTCATCCAACTTAGACCCATAGAATTCTGGGGGATTCATCCACACGAAGTATCTCACCCGAGATGCCGGGATAGGAGCCTGAGGGGCTTGGGCCCCGTGGTTGGCTTGATTAGCCATAGCTTGTGCAAATAAAGTAAGGGCATCCTGAAGATCCCCATTGGTCGGTTGTTCCTCGGGTGCACGGGCTCGTCTTCCTCTCGTATTAGACATGATCTAGCATAGGAAACAACAACCGTTAGGGAAGAACTTAATTCAACTCTACAGCACGACTTAGAACATGGAGAAGGGAAACATTTCCTAAAACGTCTCATAGCCTCCTACACATAGGCGTGGTGCACAACACAACCATGAATCGGACTCTAATCAACGCGATGTGTTGGGCTTCGAGGATCTATCGACCTAGTTCTCTGATACCAAGTTTGTCACGACCCAAGCCTAGGGCCTAGACGTGACCGGCGAATGGGGAACCCCAAACAAGCCTTATAGCGTATCATTGCACATCCTTGGTCGCGGAAGCAATTACAATGACCATAAGTGATAAGCATAATCAAGGGGGAAATCGGGACTAGGGGAGCAAGAAAAAAAAGGGAATGATACATAAATACCATAGATGAGTCAAGCTCAAGCATAATACACAACTTGTCCAACACCACCTCTAAACATGGGTACTTAGCGAGGGCCAAGACAAACTACCGGGCTCACCCTCATAGTCAAAACATAACTAAAAAGGAAAAGTCTTATACATAGCAAAAGATCATAAGCAACGTCCCCGGAATGGAGGACTCACCAATAACCACGATAGAAAATCGTATTAGCCACGGAGAGGAGGATGGTCAAGCGGTGCTTCAGTCCCTACATGGTGACATCATGTAGGCATAGAGTATGCATTAGTACGTTTGAATGTACTAAGTATATGGGATGCAATGCAATGCTACAATAGATAGACATCATAGGAAAATGCATAATCATACCTGATAGATAGCATATTAATGAAATGATATGTATAATGATGCTTACATAAAAATCATATTTAGTAGGACGTAGTACATGTGTGGTGAGTGACCATCAATATAGTATTTCCAAGGCCTACCACCCCCTTGGAGAGGCGAAAGAGGTACAAACCCCTCAATGTGGTTACCCGAGCCTACCACACCCCGAGCTAGGGACTAAGGTACAAACCCCTCGATGTGGTTATATGGGCCTACTACCCCCCGTACTAGGCAACCAAGGTACCAACCCCTCGATACGGTTACCCGGGCCTACAACCCCCCGAGCTAGGCTTGGTCGACTCACAACATTTATATAGAGAAAATCATATACATGTATCTATTTCATCATTATTTCAATGATTATATGACCATCCGACTCATAGGACTTACATTGGACCTTCCATTTCCTAAGAATTCTATAAGTGGGCATTTTATCAAACACATGGTGGGCTACTGTTCACGTAAATAAAATCATGTATTTCAAGAGTACTAAGTCCAACCAATTCCAAAATTCATATAAATCAGCCCACCAACAACATACATATATATAAATCAACCTTCATAATTTGATCATGGAAGCATGAAAACCATAAACATAACATAATAATTCATTTCATGATAATATGCAAAATAGACCATAATAGGGTGTGTAGTAGTAATTCCATACTTCAAGAGTTCATAAATAACCATAAGGACCCATAAACTTGAAGTAAAAATAGAGGATAAATGGTTGGACTTGTGGAAAGGAATGTTTCCACAATCAAACCCACATACCTCAACTTTGGAGAATCTTTGATGAAGATTGGAATGGAGAATTGAAGCTTGAGATTGAGTCTTGAATCCGGAATTAGAGCTTGAGATGTTTGAATTTGGTTGAAGATCTTGGTTGAATTTTGGAGAGGGCTTAGAGAGTGTTTTTGAAATTAAAAAAAATGACTAAGTATGGGACATTTATAAAAAAAGGTTCCCAACCCGCTAAAAAAAAAATCTCACTGGAAATTGCAAATATGCACAAACAGGTTTTACGAAAATGGTGATAACTCCTTCATCCTAACTCGGAATGAGGTAAAACCAGCTGTGTTGGAAAGATAACTAAAAGAGATTTAATTTAATAGGTTGTGGTCCTTCCAGTTCCATGTGTGCTAAGAGATATGCCCCTTTAAAGATGACCCTCCAAATCGCATTTTTTGCGATTTTCTAATTTTGATACGGTTGCTCTAAAATTCGGGTTACACCCATTTCCCACTGAATTTGACCCCCTGAATAAGAATATGAAGTCGAATTTCCGAAATCATGCACGAATTTTGAGATATATGGAAATTACAATTATTGGTGTTTCCGAAGCACATTTTCGGGCCTTTTTGGGGTCGTTTCAGATAAGAGTCATGTGGTAAGAATGAAATCCTTTTTAAGATGATGAGTTGCATTATGGTGATGGCTAATGATAGTAGAAAGTCATGGTGTAGATTTGAGGAGTTTTGAAGGTATGTGTTAATAAGTGTGAGTTGAAAGTTGCCCTTCCTTTATGAGTGATGCTTCATGGTTATCCTTGTGTGAATCGGAGTCTTTGTGTAGTCTTGCCCTAAGAGCGGAAAAAGGGGCTTTGTTCCACTAGTTGGGATCGTGTTTTTCTCTAAGGTTAACTTGGAGAGTTGCATGTACCCCTTAGTTCATGGGAAGGACAAGAGAATAGATGTTGACCAACTCTAAAGAAGATAGTTGTCTTGTAAGGTTGATCTTAAGTATGGTCATTCAAAGAGGGTGTTAGATAATACCTAGGCATGGTTGAGCGGAAAGTTACACCAAAGGTGATGATAAGGGTAAGATGTGATAAAGAGTTGATTAAGCTCACCCTAAGTGGGGGATAATGTGCCTAGATGATAAGGTTTTGAGTGTCCTTAATATATATATATATATATATATATATATATATATTGTCCTTCCTTGAGTTCTCCATGTTGAGAACCACTTTGAGTGATGGATATGAAGCGGAGTGGTATAGATACTCATTTTGTTTGGATTCTTGAAATCCTCACCTAAGGGAGTATAGTGAAGATTTAGTGGAGAATGGTTCCTACCTTAGAGATGAAGGAGGTAATGATTAAAGGAGTTTGCATAACTTGATCCCAAGAGGGGGACACTGTGCTTAATTGGTAAGTGACAGTTCTCTTGGTTACTCTAATGTGCTCTTAGATGGGTTTACCCTAAGTGGGGGATGATGAGTGAGTAGTAAGGTTGTTGATATCCTTATCTTTTCCTTCTATTCTTATTCCAGCTTGAGACCAAAGAGTTCCTAGTAGCTTGTTCATGTTTGGAGTCTTGCATATGATTATGAGTTGCATGATCTCCATATGTTATGCATGTCCTAGAAGACACTATGTTATGCATGTTTTGAAGGATTCTTGCTACATAAAAATGGAATTTTAGTAATAAAATTCATGTTTCTCATGTCAATATGCATCTTTATATGGTGAATGCAATCTTGACTTCATGAGGAAGAGAGTATGAGCATGCTTAGGTTAGGAGTTGAGAATTTCTCCTTAAATGAATTGACCTTTGTGTAATGCTTGCTTATGATTTTATGATGCCATGTGTGTATATTGTGACTTGGATAAGGTAGTCCCTCCTTGAACATAACTAAACATGGTAATGCCATGTATTTTTTTGATAGTATGATGATTAAATGATAAGACAAATAGATTATCTATAATCCCCATGTTAGGGTGCAACTAGTATGAATTGCTTAATTGCCTCATGAGTGGAAATGTTGATCATGTCTATGTGTGCACTTGAAACCCATTGCATAATGGACTCTATGATGATATAAAAAGGGGTAAACATCATGTCACGATTAGGAGAAGGTAGTTCCTCCTATGAACATGAGAAAGGCCTATGTGATTGATGCATTATGAGTCGGTGAATAAAGTTTCTACTTGCTTGTGTTGCATGATTTGATTTGAAGTGCATGCTTAAATGATTTCTTATGATAAAGTTGCATAATTTTCTTTAATGAGATAGTTGCATGTTGTGTTTCTTTGGTGTTTGAAATGAGAATGATGATTATGACATGATTTCCTTGTATGTGCATATTTTTGTGAAAATTCATGCTTAAGTTGTATTTTGAATTTTCACGGACTTTATTTCTCATGGTTGAAATTGCACCCATAGATGTGGTGTGATGTTGACTTCATGAGAGTTGTAATGAGCATGCTTGATGTTGTCTTGTTAAAGAAATGTCTTGTTGATTGCTTAATATATATGTTGATGCTCATTGATTATGGAGAAGGTAGTTCCTCCTATACTTATGAGAAGTAAAGAGTTTTAAGCATAGTGATGCTTTGGAGAAGGAAATTCCTCCAATGAAATGGGAAATAATAAAGTTAATGCATAAGGAGTTGGTAGATGTGTTGCTACTTTCTTTAATTGCACAAAGTTGTTTTGAGCCTTTTATGTGGAGTTGATGTTCCTCCTTGATGTGTGCTCTTATGTTGATGTTGTATGTTGTGTATTGTGAGCTGCTGGTTGGGTCATTGAGTCATTAGAAGTGTTTTAAGTGTCATTCGAGGACGAATGTTCCTAAGTGGGGGATATTGTAACGACCATCAAAATAAAGTAGGATAAAGTAGAGCCTCACATGGGTTTTATGCATTAATAACTTGCTAAAATAATGAAAAATAGCCTTTTAAGTTAGTTTTAAAGAATTTGAAAGTCAAACGTCAAGGGACGACCAAGATGTTCGGAAACTAGTCTTTTACATGTTGGTGTGTTCTATAGAGTATAAAATCAATGGAGGTGACCCTAGTGTCTTAATAAATATTTTTAGGGTCAAAACGTTTGGATACGACGCCCCGGGGGCCAACCTAAGGGTCCTCGAGGAAGACCCCAACCTTCGCCAAGCAAGCTGCCAAGGCAGCTTGAAGTTGTGCTTGGAGGGATCATATCTGCGTTGCGGACTAGCTCCACCAAGGGCCAAATGTTTGGTCCGCGTCGCGAACATGTCGCGAAGTCTACTGTCTCGTAATTTAATTTATGAAAACTTGTGGGAACACCTCCACGTCCCGAACTTTTTTCCCGATGAAATCTGCGAAAATAAAACTCAAGTTTGACTTGTGTAAAAGGTCCAACTAAGTGAGGGGTAGTTTGGGTTCTTTGGGAAATTATTATAAACGGTTATTCTACCTATTTTAGGGTATTTTAAGTTGGTTAAAGCCCCAAAACCTAAAATTAGACCACATTCATCAAATTGACCCTTCCTTCTCAAAATAGATTCTCTCAAAAACTCCATTGAAGACCTTGATGAAGCTCAAGCTAGAAGATGGGTTTTCAACTGATTTCTTCTTCATTTTCATGGGTCTTCAATAATTAAGGTATGGTGACTCTTGATTCTTGAATAATCTCTCATTCAAGGAGTTCTATCAAAGATTTTCAAAAGTGATTCAACGACCAAAATTCCCAATTTTCAATCTAAACATGGGTTCCTTGTCAAACGATTTTCTAAATCATTCTATTGATGAATTCATGTGGAATTAAGGTTTTTAAGATAATTTTCCAAGGAATTCTTGAAGAACCCATGATCCCCAAATTCTCAAAAATTGGCCTATGATGTGGGTCTTTGTGATTATGATTTCTATTGGTGAAATTATGTTTAGTTTAAATTGTATTGATGTTCCTTATGATTATCTATACTTATTCATGTTGAATTGTTGATATATTAATGAGTTGAGGATTATGGCCTTATGGGCAAAGTTATGGGTTGATCCCTTTGTTTATGGAATTGTTCTTAGACTATGTTTATGATATTAAATTACATTGTTTATTCCAATTGCTACCTATGTCAATTGATTATGAATTGTTGAGGATTGATCCATGGTGATCATGGCTTGGAGAATTGGTAAGTTGACCTAACTTCTAGTCTATAGTATAAGAATTTATGTTGTGTGGTTTGATCCACTTATGGTGGAGGTGTTCACTTCTTGTCTATCTATGCATGTTGATATCATGGCCTTGAAGGCAATAGATTTGAAGTGAATTGATGATTATGATGCATATGTTTATGAAGTTATTCTATGAAGGTTATGTATGAAATCCTCAATGCTAGCATGAGGTTTAAACTGTGTTGATGATGAGAAATATAATATGAATGATAATGTTAGGGATAAGGTGTGGTCTACATGATGGATTATGTTAGGTACTATTGTGGAATGACCCCTACCTATATGGCCCCTATATGAATTTTTGATCATATACATCTTAGGTGTACCTATTCAATGTTGAATGTGTCCTTGTCTCCTATGATGAAGTGTGGGTGTATGGTATAGAATTCCTAAGGGCTTTATATGTGAATTTCTCATGAATTGGGGACATTGTGAATGTGTTGTGATCCCTTTAAGGGAAGATCACTCAATATCAATGTTGTTGCTAATATGTCACTATCAGGACCAATATGCACACACACACACTCTACATTTATAGCTATGAATATGATGTGCTATGGTGTCTATTGAAAGGTGAACTCTTATATGCACCCTTACATCTTATTATGCATGCAAAGTGTATGATTAGCAAGGTATGAATATGTGTTGTATAAAGGTGTTTATGTGAAAGGCTTTCTCACATATGTACACACACATGAATGAATGAATAAAGTTATGATAATCTAGTGAAAGTGAGTCTCTTGAAATGTTTCCTCAATTGTACTCTAAACTAGACTATGTTATGAATATGGTATGACTATGTGAAAGGTCATTCTCACATAATGTAGGTTCTATGATGAAAGGTCTTTCTCATCTTAGAAACCTTTGAGCTAAATTATATGAGGGATTAAGTCCCTAAAGCCTACTTTATGAACTAATGTTAAATAAAGGTTTAAAGATGTTTAAAAAGGGAGTTGGAGCTTAGCACCGAGTGAACATGAAAAATGAGAGTGGGGGCTTCACGTTTAGAAAGTCCGGCTTCCCACAAGAGAACCTTCACGTTTAGCAAGTCCGGGTTCCCAATATAGATGTCATCTCATGAGATGTAAACCTCCACGATTAGTAAGTCAAGGTTTTCTAGTAGCAATCTCCTTGTTCCATAACTACGTGTCCCCGTAGGTCTTAGCTTAGTGGATCCACTAGATAGGTATTATGTATGTAGATCCTACACTGGACAGTAGTACCCTCTCTTTTCAGTGTGGCAGTAGAACACCGAATTACATATAGCTCATATGGTCTATGTAGGTTATGGCAATGTCTCCCAAAAGTTAAGAAATGAACTAAGATAAGATTATGAACTCTAGTCATGATTTCTTGAAGAGTTACTTTGTGTAGGTAGGACTATGGACCCTACTTATGCATTTCACAGGTGCACTCTAAGGGAGGTTATGATTAGGATCTTTATGTAATGCAGACTATGGTCCATGTATGTTACTATGAAAGCATGTTAAGGTTGACTTTACTTATGTCAAGACATGAAGTATGATTATGTATGTGAATTAAACTTATGACTTCTTAATAGGTTTGTTTAGTATATGTGGGGGTATGGGACTCCATGTGTACTTTGCACAAGTGAGCTTGTGAAGGGGTTGTGAGGGTGGTTTACCTATGTATGATCTAAATGGGTTATGACTAATGATGTAGTAAAGGAATGAGTCCTTATATGATGTTATGAAGTATGTTGGTCTTATGTCTAATGTTAAATGAAGATGTTATGACTTGTTGAATACGATGTGCCTAGTCTATGGTGGCTTCCTAGGAACACTTGGTGTGAGTAGTATTATGGGATCCTACTTGCACATTGCACTAGTGTGACTTGGGGGTTGTCTTAGGTGATGGTTCCTATGTGAAGACTATGTCTTATGGTGTGCTTCTGACTCTATGAATATATGTGGTTGGATTGATGAAGGTTATATGTATGTTCACCCTTGGTAACCTTAAGGTAATATATTGCACCAAGTATTCCCTAAGGGTTGCTTGAGGAAAGGAGTTAAGATAAAGAGGAAGGTAATGTATTGTATGCATGGAATGTGCCTAAAATGTTATAAGTGGTCTATGTGCTATTATGAATGGTTTCCATGTGTATGATGATGTATGTGGTTTATATTGTGCCTAATGTAGTAAATGTTCTTGAAGTTTTTCTAAAAAGGCATGATGCATGGTTTCCAACTAAATGTCCTTTTAAGAGCATGTTCTGCATGGTTATCATACTTAGTGCATTCTTGTACTAACACCATTCTTTTTCATCGTTTTACACCAAGTGTAGGTGATGGTGACTAAAGGGTCTTTCCTAAAAGCGATGAGCTTGGCTTACTATTCCCAAGTTCGGGTGTGTCCTTAAAGATTCAAGGACCTTTATGTTAAAGAGTTTCCTTAAGTTCTATGTACTAGATAGTAGTTTCTTTTGTATTGTAAGGGTTGTGTCCCTCTTATGTTGTAGTCATGTTTTAAGATAGCTACCTTGAGACGTAGTACTCCAATTTTTGTATTAAAGGTTTAATGAGGTGACTTTTATGTCTTCTACTATATTATGAAAAAGTTTTAAATTTTCCGCTATTTTTCTATGATAAATGCTATGACGAATGCTAAGGGCTTGTATAAGATCTCCGAGAGGTCGAATACGCCGGTAACGACTAGGGGGGTGCTCTCGGGTCGTTACATTAAGGAAGGTGAATTAGGTGTATTGAAAGAAGTGGTATTCAATAGGCTCAAATATTTGGATCAAAGGGAGAAGTTATTTCTTTTGAATGACTTTTAGGCTTGGGTGAACTTATTTGAACAAGGGCCTATGATTATTTCCCAACTTCTAGCCTAGATTATATTAGCAGGACTAACAGGGCAAGTTCTAGATTGGCACATACTGCATGAACATTCAAAGTTTTCTCACACACACTTGGCACATTGTTCCATTATAAAATTATTACATCACCCAATTTAAGTTTTAGTTTAAGTCATGTTATCATACTGGTTCCTTATCATGTCATATGAAGATCCAACACATTCAACCGATAGATCTAGCACATTTCAAAAAAAAATGTCAGGTATCAAATTCATGCTCTTTATGCCATAATGCTTTCATTCTTCTACTTACTTCTACATATACAATCCTAAACATGCTGGTTCAACATAAAAGTAAACAATAACTTGGGGGAAATGATCATATGCAAGAAAACCCCAAAGGAGCATTATGAATTTGGATACTCAGACTTCACCCTATCACTACAAATCCATTTACCCCACACCCAACAAAATAAGGTACAATTTCCCTCAATGCACAAAAATCAAAAGTAAAGCATTGGGTGAAGCAAAAATGTGGCGGAAATGCACTGAAGACTCATCAAGAAGCGGGTGGGTCCGGTTACCCAAAGCCCGTTGGATCAACACTAGGGACGCCATCAGTAGCGCCCTCACTAACTATGGGAGAACCATCAGTAGTGCTCAAAATGCCAGATGGGCCAACATCTATCTCACGGGCCTATTGCTGCCATATCTCATCATCAATAATGGACTACCTCTGCGCTACCTCCAACTATTGGCGCTCCTTCTTCCTCAATCATCAAGCCTCCTTAGTGTTGGAAGTGTGGTTGGTGTGATCGGTGTGATGGCGCTTCCTAGCAGCACGAGAAGGATCGGGTGGCGGCATAGTGTCGCCAAATAGGGCAGTCATCACCACCTCATCCTCATCCACCTTGGGTGCACACTCTGGTACCTCCTCACTAGGGCATAACACTGCATCAACATCAGCACGAAGGCTATTCAAGGTCGTCTAGAACGTGGTCACATCTATGGTACGGGCAGGCCTCTCAAAGACTCTCCACTCAAAAGCATCCAGGTGCTTATAAACGGCCTGAATATTCGGATCCATCATCTGCTCCATCCTTGATGAGTCTGAGGTTGACTCATTTAGGGCTTTGTTTATATAGATTTACTGTCCTCAAATGCTTAATTTGTGCGATAAACCGTTGAAAAATCCTTCATATTCAGTACATCAAATGAGGAACAAAGCAAGGACACTAACATGCAAAGTTGAACCAAACAAACTGAAGAATTGAAGGAAGGCAAGCCTGGTGATCGCCAAGAGCATTTAGCGAATCGCCGAAGGGCTAGTTTCACCGCCTAATGATCCAGTGTGCCAGCCCTGAGGGAAAAAACCAAATCAGCGACAAAAAGAAGCAGTCGGCGCATCGCCGAGCTGTTCCGTGATGCAGTGATATATCACCTAAAGTTATAGGACCTCAGGATGCTGAATGAAAAGGCGAAAAGGCGATGGAGGAATTCAAAGGGTGGCTCACCGAGTGGATCGACGAGCCTGACTTACATCGCCAAAATTTCTATTCGTGGCACATTTTCCGCAACTCTAAATACGTTTTTCAACGTTTAGTCAACTTATTTTCGAGACAAGTAAATAAAGGGGGGGATTTATAAACAAATAACTGATTGTTGTTTAAGTAACAAGTGAGAAAGATTCAAACTTTCAGTTATCAATATGAGAGAGAAACTAGGGTGTATGTGTTCCCAATAAGCTTAACACGGTAATCCTAATAATAGTAATCCTTTCATAGTGTTTTAAATGCAAAGTTGGTAAGCTATGTATCCCTAAGTGATTGGTCCTCCAAATAGGGAATTTAACCCCGCACCTTGCTTCTGCTACGCGTGTATACTTTACTAACCCTTATCTTTACCTCAAATTAGATACCACATCAATGTATGGCTTAGTTTTAAACCTCACACTAATTGACATTAAACTATTAGATATCATCCCACTAAATCTCTGTTGATAATTCTTTTCTCATTAACAATCTCCTTGTTCCGACAAGTAGCAACAAGGCAAGTTCTAACGCGTGCACTCGTTAAAAGTCTTCTAAGAGAAAGAATTACCAATACATGCATAAACACTATTCAAGAATTATTTAATTATTATTCATACGTTGTTAATTGCTCATGGTTTCCACAAACCTAGTTGTGGATTTAGTTACTCATGTTTGAAAGAACACAATTCATGTTTTGAGAAGAAGAATTCATGAACTTAAGATTAGAGTAGAAGAAACCTGAAATCTCAAATTGAATTTCAAAGCGAAAATCTTATAAATTGAAATCCAAAAATCAAATTGCCAAAGTTTGCAAGTTAATTCCCAAACAAAATATCAAGAACAAAATGTAAACAATAATGGCTAACTCCCAAAAATGAGGTTTACATACCCTATTTATAGAAAAACATGTGCTAAACAAAAAGGAAACAAAATAAGAAAATAAACTTTTGGGACGCGGCGTTGATCGATGACTCGACCTATAGACCGTGGGTCGACCTACGATCTGTAGGTCTCCTCCGATTGTCAACACTAAGAACTTTTTCAAGCAGAGGCTGAAACCTTCACTCTCAGATCAGCAACGGCGGACGTGGAGGACGGACCATAGGTTGACCTGTGGATTGTGGGTCCTCTTTCGTGGCTCCACACTTAGGATTTTCATCAGGTTTTGGAACGTTAACTTTATAAACACATTCTACAGATGTCAGGATGGCCCGTGGATCGACCTACGGTCCGTGGATTGCTTCGTAGTTCCTCACTTGGTCAGAATTCACTGATGCTCCTATCTACGCCACACCATTGAAGGACTGTCAGAGGACATATGGTCCGTAGGTCACTCCGTGGGTGGCCATAATTTCAACAGTCATCTCATTCAATCATGTCCAAGTCTACTTCTTCGAAACATGACACATAAAACATTATTTCTACTTCAAAATGGCCCTAGACACACTTAACTCTTAAGTGAAATGTATCAAAAATACCGTAATCTCACGGTATATCATAAGTCACCACTCAGGGTATTGCCGAGTGGTTCGGCGAGAACGACTAATACTATCGAAAGGGCCGCAAACTGAATGATTTTAAAAGGACAAAAGGTTTAAACTTTCAAAATCTTTCATATTCCCTCATTTTTTGCCTCGTACACTTGCACCCACTCTCTATAGTTTGCATATTTTTCCCTTTTTTTTTGCTTGTCGTGTTGATCTGGTGCTTGGATTTGGATTGCATTGTCACCTAGCGTTTCAAACTCTTATTTCGGCTTAAAGAATGGTTTTCCGAACCCCGAACTCTTGAATAGCGGTTGAACTATAATGTATTTGTTTAAATCTGGTTGTTGTATGATGAGCCTGTGCTGAAATTATAGTTAATGTGCTAGTTTGCCTATTTTAGTTTCGAAATCGTGCCTAAATTGCTTCAAGTTTTGATTTCCCAAGATTTGTGCTTTAAAATTGATCATCAATTGTTGGGTTGCAGTAAATTTTGTTGGGTATAGTTGGGTGAAGTCTGAGTAACCCCGAGTTGTGCTAAATGACATACTTTGCCTAATAATGGAGCATTTGACGTTATTCTTAACGGCAAAAGTTGTGAAATGACAAATTTTGCCCAAAATGGGGGAAGTCTGAGTACCCTGGTGGCATGGGTCGAATTGGTCTGAGTCTAATTGCATATGTGTGGTTTGATTTTTATTTCGGGAGCTGCGGGCTTGAGTTTGTAAAATGGGGTTGAAATTTGGCACGTTGGGCAATTCAGCGACCTGAATCGAGCTCGCCAAACTGTTCGGCGGTTCGCCGATGTCCACCTTGATCATCCTAATTTCGTGTTATGGCTAAATTAGATTCTGTAACTTTAAGTGGGAAGCCTGAGCTTGTTGAGTTCACTCGGCGACTCACCGAACGTCTCTCTTGATTGCCCTTTCTGCGCCCCTAACCCGTAAAACACACTATAACTTCCAGCGGGCTACTCTGAGCTCACTGAATGATGTCGGCGATTCGCCAAAGGGCCTTGTACATCCTCGACGTGACCTTTTCTAGAAAATTTTCAAGTAAGTCCTTTCGGAATGACGGCCCGTAGGTCCCCTCTGTAGAGCAGATGGTGGAAAATTAGGTCCTAGATGGAGAAATACGGATGTGCAGAACGGTCCATCAATCAAACGACGGATCGTAGTTTACACCGTGGTTCTTTACTTAACCAATTTTGTGTGTGCCACTATTCCACGGACCCCAATCTACGGTCCGTAGGTTGACCTACGGTCCGTGACTGAGGCTCGTTTATCAGTTCTGTGCCAGGCAGACACTTCAACTATTGTACAAACCACATTTTCAACAAACAATCAATCACACTAAGTCTAATCATGCATTTTAACAAAATATATGGTAGTTCATTATCCTTAGGGTTTCGATTCGACACAATTATGCTTTTTAACATATCGAAACAATAAACCTTAAGTGAAAACTTCCAATTAGACCTATCAACCTATTTTAGTTGATTTTAATTTACTACACACTTGCATACCATCATTCCAAGGGTGTTTCTATACTACAATTCAACCTGATAACAATTGATGTAACAACCTAAGGTCAAGTTCATCGTTGTGATTTCAAAATAAAACAATGAAGTAATCAAAGTTCAGGAGAAATAAAATTACCTTACAAGTGAACAACTACGGTGAGTGTGTGATCAAGTAGACAAGTGTCGAACCCGTACCTCAAGAACTTTGATGGAAACGAAATGGAGAAAAGATTTGGGAGAGAAGGCTGATATGGGATGTGGGAATTGATTTGTATCAGTTAGGGAGTGATATGGGAGGTTATTAATAAATGATTATGGGTAATTGGAAGGCTAAAAACAGTTGGGGGGGAATATTGAAATGGGAAATGCTTTAAAAATGATGGGTTTAAATAATTTGGAGTCTGGGTCGGGTCGGACTGAAACCCAACTCTGGACCCACGAGACCGCGTCGACGGTCCATCGATGTGTTCCGTAGGTTAAACTGACACTTAGGAAATTAGAAAACTTACCTGGGATCTACGGATGCCATCCACGGTCCGTGGATTGACCAATAGACCGTCGATGGGGCCCGTAGACCTCTACATATTTATTTTCTGCAGATATTCCTTTTTCTTCCCTGCACAAGTAGCAACCATTAGGACTTTCTTTTTACATTTTCTGGACACTTTTTTGACATGGACCCTACCTTATATCAAGCCAACATTAATACGGAAAAATAAACACCTATCTAAAGAGCTAAAAAATAAAAAATAAAAAAGAAAGAAGAAAACTCTTATATCGAAACTAAACACCTATAGTTGGATAGAATTTACCTCTTGGGTTGCCTTCTAAGAATCACTTGTTTTAATGTTGCGGCACGATGCATATTTCTTGATTACCCATACTTCATTAAGATAATAAGCCTTTATCACTTCTTGTACACTAATGAGTCCAAAAATTAACTCGCCAAAGCGGTTCGGCAACTCGCCGAATGGATCGGCGAGTTTATCTGCAACAAGATTTGTTGTGCTAGTGCTTGATTTTGCCTTCTTAAATTCTCTCGATCTTTTGCAGATATGGTACACACCAATCTAACCAAACCACCCCAGAAAAAGGCAAAGCGCATTACAATAAATGAGGGAGGATCAAATCCTCCAAAGATGAGAGGGCTTGACCTCCAGCCGAGAAACAAAGGCAAGACGAAGAAACATATAGCTAGAAAAGGGGAAGCTATTGAGCCAGACTTTGATCAACCAGAGGATGAACAACCTCTGATTAACCAGAGGAATGCGCTCCAGACCAGATCTCAATCCACAGGCACCAGTACTCCCTCAGTTGTTACTCCTCCGATTACAAACTCAGTGCCAGCCCAAGCACCCTCTATAACTCCTGCACTTGCTACAGTCCCTCCACCGAGGCTGTTAAACAAATTGAAAGGTGATGGTTTACGAACCATCATTAGGGAGAAGTTACTATCTTTGGAGGGCTTAGAAGGCAAGCATCATGAGGTGCTTGAAACTCTCCGATACCACGAGTTCGAGCAGTTCACACGGCCCCGAGACCCCTACATCCCCTCCTGGGTAAGAGAGTTTTACACTGCTTATGGGGAATTGGTTCCTAAGAACAAGAAGAAGGTAAGTGAATTTCGACCGGTAAAGTCGGTCATGGTTAGAGGCAAGGAGGTGGAGTGTCACAGCGAGCATATTAATGTTGTATTAGGTAGGACGCTACACTCTGCACTCCCTAACGAGGGGTTGCCGATTGTTCAGTCTCTGGATGGCCTGAAGGGTTGGTTGGCTCCGATGATTTCTGACACCACCCCGAGGTGGATGGATGCAGGAGCTCCCATTGAGAAGAGGGACATGAACATTGCCTCCACGTTTTGGTTTGGCTTCATCAGCAGCACTATCATGCCATCCCAAAACGAGTCCATTATGCACCATCCTAACGCGGCTTGCCTTGGTTCTATCATGGCCAGGAGGCAGATCGACCTAGGAATGCTGACTTCGTAGGAGATGGCTATGAGAGCCAACCAGAGACTTACCTCTCCGCCATTCTCGGTCTTGATCACTGAGTTATGCCGGCGTGTCGGAGTACCCCGAGATCATGCGCATGATATAAAGGTCATCCCTTCATCTTCCACGGACATTTGGCGTATCGAGGTCGAGTTCACTCGAGAGGAGGTTGACTGGAGGAGAGCAGCTCCAGTAGACAATTCTCCAGAGGTCAATATTGACTCATTACCAGCAGAGGGATCTTCGCCTACTCCGGCTTTTTAGCCCTCAAGTATACCCACTCCTTCTTCCTCTTCCTTATAAGCTCCAGGTGCTTCCTCATCCGCCCATCCTGCCAGGATCACTCAGGCCATGATCCTGAAGATGGGACAGTTGGCCAATTCACCTGATGTAAGACCTACCCGACTGGAGAGGTCTGTTCTGAGATGATCGACAGAGCTATACTGGCAGAACTTACCCCCCCTTTAGACTTTTGTTGATGCCCTGACAGCGAGAGTCATTGCTTGTGAGAGTAGACAGGGGGAGGCTTCTTAGGTGAGGGTTTTAAAAGTTGCGATTGCGAGTTTGAGAAAGGACGTAGACTATCTTAAGTCTACTGACTTCACTTCATTAATAGAGAGAGAAGATGATGAGGATGCTCCTGAGACTACCGGAGATGTGTAGGGGGGATGGTGCAGCACATGCACAGTTGGATGCAGAGACCGATGAGGAGTTGATAACAGTACATGCTGAGGAGACACAGGAGATAAGAGATGAGGGCATACTCAAAGACTTGCCAGATCTTGTAGAGACGGTTGTCCAGCCGGTGATGCAAACATTGCCGATTGAGAGGCCCACAATAGCTCCTAGTGGATCTTGCATTGCTTTTCCATCTGAGGCTACTCCGAGCACTGATGCCCATATACAGACGGCTACACCAGCCACTGAGACCCCGACAGAGAGATAGACTACATAGACACGACCTTTCTTTACCTCCCTCTCTATCTTATGATATTTTTACTGTTGATACTTTTATTTGCATTTGAGGAAAAATACTTTTTAATTATGGTGGGGTGAGGCCCACACATTTTGTGTTGATACACTACAAGAAAAATCACTTTTAGCGAGGGAAAATTCGATCGCTAAAGATCCTATTCCGGTTGTTGTTAACATATAACAACAGGAAAAATAATGGTCGTCACCGGTCTCTAAAAGCTCCGTCGTTAAAAGTTAACACCAAATTTTAAATTCGGTCATTAAAAATCTTTAGCGACAACGAAAAATCCGGTCGCTATATGTAGTTTTTAACGACCAACGTTTCCGTTTGCTAATTAACATGTCAGTTGTTAATAACATTAGATTACAGAGGTAAATATGTTCCTTATCAGTTCTTTTAGTGAAAGAATATTATATTTTTAAATTGTTTGTAAAGTTCCAACTTAAAGTCTAATTATTATATGATTATTGTGGTAAATATATATAAAAAGTACATTAAATTTTACGAGAAATATTATTTCATATAAAGTTTCATAGCAAAATTCCAAAGAACTAAATTATCATATTACAAAAAATATATCTATCAACATTATAATATTTATTAAACGCATAAAATATTAAAAAAATATGTAGCAATGGAAACATATTTAACAACTCCAGAAAAAAATACACAATTATGTCTCTTGTCTTCAACTTGTTCTTCGATATTTTTAGTTGTTGACTTGCTGATCTGCACTTTATTTGTGGATAGATTCTTAAGACTCCAAATTTTATTATCTGTAAAAAGAAAAAGTTCATGTTAGTTTAGTAACAGATGCTAGTTTTTTTCTACAAAACCAAAATTAATAAATAAGAAAATAAATGCAACTTTATGAACTATCCAATTAAATTTATTCGACAAGAGAACTTAATTTAGTTGAATGGAACTGTCCAAAGAGAGTTTTTCTCTTCTTTTTTTTTAAGAAGAAAAGTCCAATTTGAATATAGAAGTATGGACTTATCACAACAAAAGCTATGCCATAAGAAGTGGACAATTACAACAATATGGAGTCACACTAGTGGAGTCATTGTATACATCCCTGTCATTTGATTTCTCTTCTCTTTTATTGATACCAAGAAGCATGTTTCAACAAGTTATAATTGTACCACAAATTCCATGTGCCAGCAGTTCAGATTAGAGGCAATCTTTCTGTTTATGTGGCAACATCATGATTACAATATACACTAATGCCTCACTTTTTATCAAGCCTATCATCATCAACATACTGCACAAGCTCTCACGAACTCCCCATAACAACATATATCAACACTGGAACTCCAACACTACTATCTAGAATAATTAAAATGAAAAGATAAGACATTTCCAAATCAATAAAAAAAGAGATGATTTTTTAAGCAACGTTAAGGATCAAGCTTTGTAAGTACATCATATCCTACTCTACAAGAAGTTTTACTTTTAAATTCAACATTACGAGAAGTAAAGGAAGAGATATTAGTGCTAAATTGTTTAACCAATCTCATTTAAAAGTTTGAACCATTAAAAATATAAGGTACAATTCAACATAATAACAAAGTAAGTAGAGGTCCTAAGTTTTAAGTGTCACTACCACCTATTATCAAGAAAGTACTATTTGACAGATTCAAAGATCAAGTTCACACATGAGAACAAGAGATAATCTACTTAAATGTAACTAAGAGTACCTAAAAGTGTCTCTCTCTACGACTTAAGATTAGCGATCAGTTGGCCACACACAATTTAAGAACTGACACCTTGTCTTTATTTGTTATACCCGAGAAACACAGAAATTGGCAAGAGATAAGCTTGATGGTAGTCATGCTTGAAAATCTTATCTTTATATTTTACTCACCAACTAAGCATTGAGAATAATCCTAGAAGAATGAGAAGATGCCAAGCTCTGCATAGCTTTAAGTTTGAAGAACAAAAGGTAGTTCTTATGAGGGTAAAAAGTTCCAATAACTAAGTTGATGAGTTAATGATAAGAACTTGGTTGTTTAGTATAACTCAACAGCCACTGAGTTCTCTGATTCCTTTCCGCAGTATCATTGATATTAAGTCGTTGTAGCTCAATGTTCATCATCTCTTTAGGCAGTGACTACAATTCTTTTTCTCCTCTTTTTTGGTTAAATATAAAACTAAATGTTCTCATGTATAATGAGTATTAACCATATCTTAAAATTTTATACATGTCCAAAAATAAGAGTCACGTGAGCCTCTCTCTTGTCACAACTCGAAAAGACATTTTCCATTTTCAGGTTAGTGCTAATAATATCAAGTACTAAATAATAATTATAATCACAACTAACAGCCTTAGTAGACAAAACCAACTCTCTGCCCCATGATAATATGAAACCAACTCTCTCGCCTTCTTTAGATAAGACAACATTCTTATACTATACAAACTATTAATGTTGCATAAACAAATCTTGTAGAAACAACTTTGGAATTACGACATATCACAACAAGTAGAGTTTCAGTTCCCGAAGAACTTATATGAAAGAGAATTTATATCTAATTCTTGAGACATATGTAAAATTGTATAGTAATAGCAACTCGTACAACTTAACATTCTGAATCTTTTTGAATTCATTTCCCTGAACTTGATTTTATACATATTTCTTAATCCAACCTTCAATCAAGTCTTAAAGAAATTATCATAAAAAAGCAATAACAACATACCCGGTATAATCTCACTAAGTGGGGTTTTGGAGATGACAGAGTGTTGCAGACCATACCACTACCTCATGAAGGTAGAGAGGTTGTTTCCAAAAGACCCTTGTCTCAAGATAAGTCTATCTTACCTGATCATAAAAATATCACAGAGAATTTGTCAACATATTAAAACTAATTTTCATATTTGTATGAAAGTAGTTATTGAAAATAAAAATTGTACTTGTATCTAAGGCATAGGGTGCACAATATGCAGTACTTGACACATGTAAATTAGGATAAGAATACGAATAAACATAACAAGCTGATAAAAAGTAACATACCATAATGTTCAAGAGGGGAAACAACAGGCGGCAATGAAATCGGTACATACATAAACTTTATTTGCACTCAAGTTCTCATGAGCTGAATAAGTTATAAAACCACTTAATATTGTTCCTGATCATTAGAAAAAGCTGCAGCAATGGCTTATTCATCAAGTCTTCAACCTCGCAGAAATAGGATTCCCATCAAGCATAGCTCGAATGTGTCCCATAGTTCTTGACATTATTAGTGGTTATTTTGAGGGCGAAGATCTCCACCAGACTTCATAAAACAAGTTTTCTTTTGCTTGGGTGTTTGTTATTTTCTATTTTTTTTCACTCCAAATGCATAGTGAGTTTTATCTCTCTATAACATTTTCTTTTGTTGCCTAAACAATCTTACTCTTTGTTTTTCAATCATATAATTTTTTACCCATGCAACATAATAAATGTGTGTGTAGAACAAAGGTTCTTCTATTTCATAGTACTATATTAGATACACTATTACATCAGAAATAAAGTTTTCTTTTGACCACATAAATATTTATTTCTTATCTGGTTCATGGGTTTAGAAGCCTCCAATTGAAATAGAATTAGTCATCTTTCTCTTTAAATTCAAAAGAATCGCTGCCTGCCACTCTGGGTGCAGAAAAATACTTAGTTTTGCCACAATCATTCCTAGAATAACAGAAAGGATTAGCCAAATCATTCAATAATCACAATCATTCACCACCTTTATTTTAAATCAAAGATACCACCAAATATCTTCTAAGTTTAATAACACAAGCAGACAAAAATATAAATACAAACGAGTAGATAGAAAACCATGTAAAAAGAACCCTACTTAAAACATAGAGAGTAAATTTATGATCAGAGAAACTCTGCGTTCCACAACTGCAATTGATGGTTAAAACTGCAGAAACATACCTAGATGAGCAGGAAATAAGAATGCTAGTTCCTTTGTGCAACTACTGATGACGACGAGCAAACATGTTGAGAACGATCAGAAAGTTGATTTCTTTTTCTTCTTCTTTTGTAGTTCACAATAGAATCCACCAACCAAACAATTCAAAACCAAAATTGCTTAATTTGATGTAAAATGGTCGCGAAAACTGCAATAGATGAAAAAAAGAGAATACCATACCCTTATTCAACGCACTGAATCACGTCTCTAGGTTTTAAGGTAATCTCTGACCCTCAATCTCCATAGATGTAATTAAGATGTTCGCTTACTGGGTCCTTCATCGCCGATTGAGATTGCATCGGCTCCAAATCGACAAATTGAAAGAATTTTGGCAGAAAGTCCATTCCTTTAACAAAACCTAATATATTTTTGGGATCAAAAGAGAGAATTTTGAGGTTTATGTTTCTCAGGTTTGGAGAAAATGGGGGAAAAGGTAGTGGACCTTATTTTTAATCAATTACTTAATTTTAACGAGGGGATATTATTAATTTTAAGAACCATATATTATCCATTAATTAAAATTAAACTAAGAAAAGCCTTTAACAACCAGAAATAATATTAGTCGTTATAAGTACGCTTATAACGATTGCATTCATTTCCCTTCATTAAGTATTGGTCGCTAAAAGTCAAGTTTCTTGTAGTGATAGTTATGTTTTGTGTATATATTTGGGTTGTTCTGCTTTAAAATTGTGTTTTATCTGTTTCTGTGGATGATTGACCTTATGGCTCCTTTTATTTTACATGAATTTTCGCACATTTTTGTCACCCCTCATGTGTTGAACGTGGCTGTTCTTTTGAAAAATTTGAGTCTCGGTTTCGATCAATACTGATGACTTGAATAGTGCTTACAATTGAACGAACATGAATGTATGGCTATGATGAGGCCAAATGAAGTTGTATAGACAATATGTAAACTATTTGCATCTCATTATGACTAGCCTTGTATCAAATTGATTCTCTTGTGATGATCATTGCACACTAGCGAAAGTGTGGAGTCTTTTTTAACTTATAGTGTCAATGCCTAGTATGATGAGCTTACCTATAAACTATGCATGATAGATCCTAGAATTTTCCTCGTTGGTCCGGTCAACTAAGTGATGCTATCTCTTAATATGATCTTAGGCAACTTCGAAGAGTGTGAACCAATTTGACATATACCTCTTTTGTGACCTACCTTGTGAGTGTGTGATTCTCTGAACACCCCTTGAGCCTTACCTTTCCTTGGATGAAAACTAAACCTTTCTTAATCCATCACCCATAATCCTCATGAAGTTGTGGTTAGTTTGAATAGCCAACTTAGCCTAAGTAGGGGGTGTGGTGAAAAGAAAAGGGAAAGTCAAGAAGTGCAAGAAAGTCCCTCCTACTGATTGTTTTGAGGAAAATGGAACCCTTCCATATATTTTTTAAAAAAAAAGAAGAAAAAAGAATGAAAAAGAAGGTTGTGGAATAAAGTACAAAAGAGATGGGGTTTCCAAACAATCCATGGAAAGTGAATAATAGGATGACTTAAGAGCACTAATGAAAATAATGAAGGAAAAGGAAAGGAAGTGCTGTGTGAACCACATTTCATGAGGATGAAATTCACTGAGCCTAAATGACCATACCTTTTCACTCAGCCCATTTCAAGCCTTGAAAAGACCTTTTTTATCTTGAATGAGCTGAAGCAAATGTTGATTGGAAAGTACGGGCAAACCTATGGATGAAATTATGCATTATGTTCTTCTTTGTGACTGTGAGCGTTGCATCTGATTCCAAAGCTTTAAAAGTGAAAATATTGTGTGAATATGGAATCATTCTTTGTGTGAGGGAATTTGAACACTATAGTTGAGCTTGAACTTGCATTTGAAGCAGGTATTGTGAGCATGAGATTCGTTGATATTGGTGAGTCGCAAC
The DNA here is from genome assembly GCF_019186545.1 of Solanum stenotomum. Taxonomy (NCBI): domain Eukaryota; kingdom Viridiplantae; phylum Streptophyta; class Magnoliopsida; order Solanales; family Solanaceae; genus Solanum; species Solanum stenotomum. Next base: position 40,176,336 of record NC_064282.1, read on the forward strand.
TTGAATCTTTGAGTGCACATTTGATTGTTGCATAAGTAAATTGAGTCTTGTTGTGTGCATTTATGATTGAGTCTTGTGTAGCACTGTTCGAGACACCCTTTTTGAACGACTGAACTTGAGTTTGCTTGAGGACAAGCAAAAGTTTAAGTTGGGGGTGTTGATGAGTCCACAAATTAGACTCATTTAGGGCTGTATTTTAATAGAAATTGTGTCCTCAAATGCTTATTTTATCTCAATATCTGATGAAAACCTTTAAGTTTTAGGTATTTGAAGTTTTTAGGAAAGCATGAACACTGGGTAGCAAAAAGGAACGAAGGCTGAAAAGAACGAAGAAATGAAGGTCGGAGGATCGCCGAGTCCACTTGGCGAGTCGCCGAAGGGTCTGACTTCGCCTTTTGTTACAGTGTGCTGAGCCCTGAAGAAAAGGATCAAGTCGATGGAAAAAGGGAGAAACCCCCATTCTTGGGGTGTGATTTAGCGAATATGGGTTAAGATTGTTGTTGGGTCTTTTTTGCTAATAGTTTAGATGTAGTTTCTTCTCGCATTATTTTCTTGATGTTATTGTATCTTTTGTTGACTATACACTATTTTTCTTATTGGATGTTATGTTTTATATATTTCTTGTCTTTTACTTGGATTTGTTGTACTTGAGCTGAGGGTCTTCCGGAAACAGCCTCTCTACCTCCACGAGGTAGTGGTAAGGTCTGCGTACACTCTACCCTCCCCAGACCCCACCTAGTGGGATTTCACTGGGTATGTTGTTGTTGTTGTTGTAGTTTAGATGTAGTTTAATAGTGATTTCGTCTAGTAGTTGTGGATGAATTTAACAAATCTGTAGTTGTAAATACAAGTTTATTTATGTGTTTTCGGCTTGCTCGAGAGAGAAGTCGCGAAACCAAGACTACTAGATTGATGGCCTAAGGAGTGGGTCGACATGAGGTTCAACTCGAGATAGTGAGCACTAGTCCCATATCCTAACACTCAGCTTGAGAGAGTGAGTGGGGTAAGACATAGGCTGGTCTTCATGAAGCAAGTTGGTGTCCGAGAGGAACCCATTTTAAACGGGGCAAGTTGCTCGAGAGAGAAATTATTTCCACATAAGGCTTAGCCTATTCACTATTACTCTACAAATTTACTATCGCAAGCATATACCCAAAAATTTAGCTTAACCCATATTCCCGCCACATCCCAAGGATTCCCTCTCATTATTTAGAAATCCTTGTTTATTTTGTTGTTTTTACTTACTTGTGACAAAAATCCCCCCATTGTTAATTGACACTCTTGTGTCCCCATTTTAATTTAAAAAATATTTTTACTCGTTAATGTCTTTAGCTACGACTAGTTAGAAATTTTTTTTATTCTTCTATAAATTCTCAAAATCACTCTCTTGGGACGATCCCAACCCTTGGTTGGGTTATTATTGAAATGACCCAAAAGGTTCTTTAAAATGTGCTTCGGAAGTTACCGGAAACTTGTTTAGCTATATCAAAAAAAATCCGTTTCATTTTTCGAAAATCCGACTTCATATTCTTGTTTAGGGGGTCAAATTGAGTGGGAAATTGGTCTAACCCAAATTTTAGAGCAACCGTATCAAAATCCGAAATTTCCAAGTGAAGCCTTTTTCGAGGGTCTACTTTGGAGGGTCATATCTCCTAGCACACAAATAATTGGGTGGCCCATAACATATCCATGGAAATCCCTTTACGTTAGTTACCTAACGCACTTCGTTTCACCTCATTCGGAGTTCGGACGAAGAAGTTATGTCCATTTTCGTAAAATCTGTCCGGCAAGAAATGCAATTTCTAGTGAGCGTTTTTACTGTTCACCCGCCTCATTTTTTTTTCTAAGTGTTGGACCATTTTTCCAAAGGGAATATGTTATTTCCTATATACCATTAGTTCAATTCCCATCTCTAAAACATTTCCCAAAACACCTCTCCCATACTTAGACATATTTTCTCTCAAGTTCTCTCAAGAACCCTAATCGAAAACCTTCCTCAAGATTGAAGAGACTCTTGCTCCAAGTTCCAAGCTTCCATTGAAGACACTCTCAAGACCTTCATAAGAACTCAAGGTATGTGGTGTTGAACTCATGGGTCCTTCCACCCATAGTGCCTAGACTCTATTCTACTCACTAATTCATGGTTTAAGTTAAGATTCATAAATTAGTCTTGTTCTTTGTAATAATTTCCTGCACATTGAATTTTAAACATGAAAAGTGATTGTTTTGAGCATGTTGTGACTCTAGAACTTGAATCTAAATTTGGAATGGATGTGGAGATTTTCATGTGGTATTGTGGGTGTTAAAAGGTGTTGTTGTAGGTTGTTCACTGGTTTGGCTGCATAATTACTACCCTATTTTCCATGCTCTTTGATTCCATTACATGCCTTCAAGGTGTTTGACAAAATGTCCAACTATGGAGAATTGATGAATCGATGCTTTAAAGCTTGAGTTATGAGATGTATGGCAATCCAGAGATGTGTTGATGACAAACTAAGCTTGTGTATATGTTCATTCCATACGTGAGATTGCATTAGAGCCTAATGGGAATTTCCTATATAAAGTGTTGCATGACCATGCCCGGTCCGGGGGAAAAGAACCGGACAACCATGTGAGAGGTTTATATCTCACCACCTAGGATGCTTGGGGTGTGACCAACATCAACCATGTGAGAGGTTTATATCTCACCACCTAGGATGCTTGGGGTGTGACCAACATCAACCATGTGAGGGGTTTATACCTTGCCACCAGGGTGTCCGGGTGTGAACGGCATCCCCCATCCTAAGTTGGGGTTATAGATTGGTTGGATCATGCATACACATATGATATCTACTATTAGTATAGATTTACTTAAACATGTTTTGACTTCACTTTGATCATGCATCCTCATATTGTTATTCATAATGCCTATGAAACTATTTCTTGTATTTCGATTGTGTCCTTGTCTATTGTTGTGTTGCACCCCGCATACTTAGTACATTCCAAGTACTAACGCATATTTTGCCTACATGATGTCACCATGTAGGGACCGGAGCTACTCTTGATCCTTCTCTCCATTCACGTGGCTAGTACGGTGCTTATCCGAGTTTGTTGGTGAGTCCTCAATGATTCGAGGGCTATGTTATGTTTCCTACTCCTATGTTTTGAGACTTTAGCTTGCAATTGTATTTTGACTATGAGGGGAGCCGGTAGTATGTCATGGCGCCCGTCCTATCTATGTATGTAGAGGTGTGTGTTGGACAAGTATTTTGTAAATGAGCTTGACTCTTGTTCTATGATGTCTTTTTGAAATGGTTTGCCCTTAGTCCCTATTTCCCGTTAATTAATGTTGATTGTACTTCTGCGACCGATGAAGTGTGATGACAAGTTTGAGAGGCTTGTTTGGGGTTCCTTCGGGTTCCTCATTCGCCATGTCACGTCTAGGCCCTAGGCTTGGGTCGTGACAATTATACTATTGCACGATCGTAGACACTTGCATTGGAAGTTGTGTCCTTGATTACTCAAGCATCATACACTCTCAGATTTCCCCAACTAAATTGTTATCTTATGTACGTCACTACAACATTTTATGTCTACAACCACCGTAGAAAAGTGTGGCCTAAACTATGAAAAAGTGTGTCCTTTGATAAAAGGCCACACTTTTTGATTTTAGTCAACACTTTCCCAGGGGTACCCGAAAGAAGCGTAACCTTAGAATTTAGGCGAAAAGTGTTGTCTTAACAGCTACGCTTAAAAGCATAGCCTAAAAGGCAAAAAAGGACACGCTTTCCAATATCTCATATAGCAATTCTATCTCATACAACTACACTTCCAAGCGTGGCCTTTGTTTCCTTTTTTCCCACAATTTTAAAGTGTTGCCTTTTCTATCTAATGTATGACAACACTTTGAAGTGTAGTCCTTGCCCATGTGCATACCACAATTTACAGTCCTATGGCTACACTTTTAAGTGTGGTAATATCATTTTGGCTATAAAATATTTATATGCCACAATTTCTAATTAAAAACACCAATATTGTTTTGCAATAAATAATCCCAAGCATTAAATTGGCTAATAAGTAATTCAAATATATAGATTTGCAATAAACTTCAAAAGATAGTACGTCTTGTGTACTTACACATGCTTATAAAGTAATATAATAAATATGTGTACACAATTGTTCAAAATGTACTCTTACAATAGTTCAATATATTCTAGCAAATAATATGTTTCCCAAAATCAAACATAATGTATTCAAACTTTTACAATTGTTTAAAAACTCTTCATCATCCACTTCAATGAGATCAAATTGACTTGTAGCGACCCTTCAAATTTGATCACCTCCATTTCCCTACACATTTAGAATTTACGACAAATCAAATTGCAGCAGTTATATAAGAGGTAAGAAGTTCCAGATTCCAGATTGCACAGCAGTTTCAGAATGCAGATTGCAAATCTTTTGAGTTCCAAATTGCAGATTTCAATTCTACACTGTAGATTTAAATTCCAATTTGCAGATTTCAATTCCAGTTTGCAGATTAATTAATCTCCAAATTGCATATTACAGTTCTAGTTTGCAGATTTATTAAGTCCCAGATTGCATATTACAGTTTAGATATACTAATACATATTGACATAATTAAAAAACAGAGAAGAGTACCAGAAAGGTTCCAGATTTTAGATTTCAGTTCCAGATTCCAAATTTCCATTATAGATTCAATATTTCCATTCCAGTTTGCAGATTTATTGAGTTACAACATTAATCATTTCTACTTTATTTTGAGCCAAATTAAAACCAAAAAGGTACCAGAAAAACAATAGAAATTAAACAAGATATTGAGAACTTGAAGTTGTGGAACACTAGTTTGTGGTCTTGTAAGTGTTAGTAATTCACATGAAACCAACAATACCATTCAACTCTTTAATCTTCAATAATAAAGCAAATGACACATTCAAATTGTACAAAATCAAAACCATGTAGTCTATAAAGGAAATCAATTTTGGCAAATCTTTTCACAAAGAAGCCTTCAGATGAATAATATTAGATCTCATGATAAGTTTTTTCCTCCTAACTATATATTCATTTCCTTCTGTCTTCAAGGCATGTACAAAAAATTAACTAATCAATTAATGATCAAATTAAATCCATAATGAGATGCCTTATCTCATCTAACAGAAAAGTGTGCAACTTTAACAGAAAATGGAGAAAAGTGTGCAACTTTAACAGAAAAGTGTGCAACATTAACAAAAAACTGTCTATCAAACTGCACCTCCAGATCTTGTCCCGACCATTCTTAAGACTCAAATTCACTACCAGCCCATGGTTTCTTATCAACCAATATGGAAACCCAATGCAAATGTAGAATTCACTTACTCATCTGCTTGGGCTCAGATTAGAGAGAGAAGAAACCAGCTCAGAATTTTGGTCAACAACATTTCAAGTGTTTCTACTGCTATAAACTAGAAAAAGACACCATTGTAACAATTTTGTGGCAGGGCACTTTGCTAGAAATATCTAAAATATTTATGTTGATTCTCTAGGGATTGACAGTGATTATAAGCCTCTTAGAAATATGATTATGAGATGGTGGACTACTAAGGCTAACAATGATGCTCACATGCTAACAATGATGATCCAATGATATACAAGTTGTTTTTGTTTCTTGGAGAAGACCTCATAATGAGGTGGTTAAATTGAACATTGATGGCAGTGCTCTTGGGAACCAAGCAGAACTGGAATTGGTGGATGACACACCTAATTCTCAAAAAATAAAGTCACAATCACACAAGATCAATGCCAACTCCAAGTCCACTTCATGACAAAGGACAGGGACAGCAGGAGAAAAATCCAAAGACACTCTCATAGCAGGAGAACCAGCTCCCTACAGTACTATTCAATCGTTTGCTGCTCGACTAAGACAAAATTAGGCTAACAATGTTATCACTACCAAGCAAGGACTACCGGCTGGAGCCACAACTACACATACAAATCAATAACCAAATCAAGAGGTAAGCCACTTAACTCTATTATTTCTACTCATAATAACTATAATGATGTTTTTGTGCAAGATCAAACCAACGCCCAACAAGAACAACTAGACAAAGTTGAGAAAAATACAGTTGAGAGGTTTCATAAGAGAGAAAGAGAGAGAAAATCCTTAAGGAACTAACAAAATACCTTTTGAAGAACCGAATCATGAGTTGACCCTGAAGAATGTGGATTATTTTGGCCTTTTATGGCTTGTGTGCTACTTGCATCAAAAGGTGAAACAAGGTTATATCCAACAACCGCTGGTATATCTTGAACATTTAATCTAGGGTTGTTTTGCAGCAATTGACTAAAACATTGTCGCATTTCTACTCTCATTTCATTAATTTCTTCCTTCAGAGAACTGATTTCATTAGCATGCTTTTGTTTTAGCTTGTTAGTTTCTTCATCTTCTTTCAGAGAACTTGTTGTCACTGATCTGCCATAACACCTAAGTCTGCTAGGCAACTTCTTTCCAAACACTGCCCTAAAGGCATCATCATTTGTTTCCCCAGAATTTTGACGATTTTGAAGTTCAATCTGTTGAATAAAATTAACATCCATAGTTAACTGTAAGAACTATTTACTTTACAACTAAAATCAATTTATGATTCATTTGTTAACTTTAATGTACCTTCCTTCCGGCAAAGAATTCAAAATTAAATATATTTAATATGTCCTTGTAATACAAGAAGAAGAAGAAGAAGAAGACGACATACTTAATATAATTCAATGGAGTCCCACTGTCCACAATATATAAATTTTAAGTTTGAATTAAATTCACCAATAATCCTCTTTAAAAAACTTACTATTGCAACTTGGGCTGACAACCCTCTTTTTGGTCACCAAATTCATGAATTTTTCATACCCAGGCATTTTCTCCAAAGCCTATATCAACGGAACATTGATGGAAAGTTGTTTCAACATAGTTATGAACTTGTGATATTTTCCTTCTTTGGTCTTTTTCAACAATGTCTGTGGGAATAGAGGTGGAGGTCTAGGCACGGGAACAACTTTTTGGGTCACCTAGGCTTCCTTCTCTATAACATTTTTTGACTCAACAGTAACCTAAATCTCATCCGCATATTTTTCTACCACAATTTAAACCTCAGACGGCATAAGGGGATCAATGGTGTTTTTACCTCCGCGAGTAGTGACTGAGATACAATACCCATAATTCTTTGGATTTTGTATGGTGTTGCTAGGGAGTGTGTGAGGCTAACGTGGGTTCACAGTAGTGGACAACTGACTAAAATGTTGCTCGAGTTTCTTGATCGACATTGCATGGGCGTTAACTTTTTGTCTTATTCCAGACAAGTCTTTTCGCATCTCTTTCACATTATCATCAATTGCATCAAACCTCTTCATCATCTGTAATATCCTCAACCCGTGACATACTACCACCAGTCTCTCTATTACTAGATTGCCTATTTCCAGGTGGAAAATAGGGCCCAACTCTCTCATTCCTTTTCCCATAGTTGTTCCGGTTGTAGTTGTTATCACTGTTGTAGTTCCCATCCCGGACATAGTTTCCCTCTCCATTGTAGTTTCCATAGTTCCGACCTTGATTTCCTTTACCCTGGTGCCAATTAACCTAGTTGGAAAATTGGGCGTTGGTTTGGAAACCCCTCCCCCCCGTCTGATCATTAACTAAATATGCATTATACTCATAGTAACATTCCTCAACTGGTGGTGATGGAGCTCTAGTTAAGTAGTTTGCTGCATTCACTTTTTCTGCACCTTCACTAACATTCTTTAACACCAAGCCCAGTTTTGTCGTCATTTGAGCTATCTCTTCATGAATATCATCATTGGATTGACTGGGTGCAGTTTGGACTGCAAATGTTCTTCTACGAGTGTTGGTCTTTCTAGTGCTCCATGCCTTAATATTCCTGGAAATCTTCTCTAGTTTCTCAGCCATCTCCTCAAAAGTGCACTAAAAATATGATCCTCCAGCAATAGTATCCAGTACATCATTTCCACTGTCATCCTATCCTCTGTAAAAGTACTCCTTCAGTGACTCATCATTTATGAGGTGATTTAGAACACCTCTTATGAACGCAATGAACATATCCCATGAACTATTTACAGACTCTCCTGGTAGTGCTACGAAATTATTCAGTTTATCTAGATTGCTTTTAGTCTTTAGTTTCAGTTTTGCTAGATCTAATTGGGGCATGTCCCAACATTTCTAGTCACTTTAGAGGCTTATTTCAGACATAGTTAGATTTAGCTTAGTATTTTGAATTTGATATTTCTTTTGTACTAAACTCTCAGATTTGATATGTTCAGTTATAGTATATGGGTATTCCCCATCTTTTCAGATTTATTTATGATTTAGCTTCCGCATCAGTTTATTATCTTTAGTATGCTCATGATCATGCCAGTAGGGTTAGCTTGGGATCACTTGTGGTCCTAGGTCCCGTGTCCACATCTCGGGGGTAGCTCGGGGTGTGACAATCAGTGCCCGACAATAGTATCATAAGAAGTAGCAATGTAGAATCAAATGGGGCATCACTACCTGGAACATCATGGGGAAGAATGGTGGAGTATGAAGAAAATCCAATGGTACCAACTGCGGAGGTCCTCCGGAGGGATATCTCTAAGGTAGCCTGGACAATCATCTCCTTAGTATCATGCATCTCTATGAGTGACATCGCAGTCCCATGCCCATCTTCCTCTATCCTTAACTAATCCTCATTGGTCTACTCAGATAAATTACCATCGGCCCTCGCATCATCATCGACAAGATCCTAACCAACAACTTTATCATCCTCAACTATCCCACTCGGCTACACACTCGATAATGGCTCAGTGCTAGGCATCGTCGATGGCATGGAGGGTGGAACATTAGCTAGAGGAACATCACCCCATAGCATTGAAATGTCTATAGACCTTGGCAGGTCTACACCAAATTTTAAGGTAGCAAGCCCACCTCTAATTGTGTTAAGAACACCGAAACTACCTATCCTTAAAACGGGTCACCCTATTCCTCAAAGGTGTCATCACCCTCTAAATTTCCCTATCAATCAGCTTCTGCATGTCCTTCTCAACCCATGCGGCCCCAAAGTCCGTAGAATGGGAAAGACTGCCCATTTGGTAAATCACAGCCTATGCCAAATGGGGACGGGATGTAGAAATGGAGGAAAGCACAATAGTAGTAGAAGTAGTAGGAGAAATGGAATACATAGCAGGAGGTAGAGCTACAACATTCTGCTCCACATAAGGAGCATGTATTGTGGCGTTAGAAGTCAATGTAGTCGGGTCAACTATGGGTGTTGTCTGTGGTTGTGGCAGCTTCCTCCAAACCACCTCATCCCTTAAGTGGTCCGCCTTAACGTCAAGACCCAGGGTACCCCTTAAATGTAAATAGGGGCACAAGACCCCGAGAGGCCTCATACAAGCCACCTAGCATATCATAACATAAAGTAATAGATAATGGTACGAAAATTTTAAATATTTCAAGACAATCGAAGAGTTTTATAAAATGAGCGGAAGTCTAATACCGTAGTCTCAAACCATCTAAATCAACATTAATAAAGTCTTGGGACGCAGCCCATTCAATAGTCCAAGCTATAAAAGAAAGACATAAAAGAAATGGGTAATCACATCCTCGAACACAATGAGGACTCACCAAAACTTCACTTCCTTGATTGACAACGAAGATAGCCACGAGTGTGAGAATCGATGTGGCCGGACCGTACATTTGATAAGAATGTAGGCAAGATTATGCGTTAGTACAATTAAGTACTAAATATGATACCTAGCATAAACAACATAAACATCATGGTTAGTTAATATAAACCATAAGCATAATCATGCACATACATCAATATCATAATAAGAAATGAGTACTTTTCAAGCAACCTTACGCATCCTTAGTCAAGACTTGGGTTATCACTTCTTAGTCAACTTACTTCATGGAAGGTAGCTAAGGCAACAATACAATCTATTTATTCTTCAGAAGATAAGGCACCTAGTGTATACTTACTTTTAAAGACATGGGGATACACCTCTTTGCGTAACTTACAAAGGCTAATGGGTATTCGCCTCTTGCCTTACTTACTTTTAGATTACGAGTACTCGCCTTAAAAATCACATCATATGATACAGGTACTCGACTCCATATCATTTCATGAGGATCATGGGTACTCACCTCCAAGTCTATTCATCATAATAGGAACGTGGGGAATCACCACTTTTTCAATTCTTAGGAGTATGGGAAATCACCTCATATCCTTAACATATGGCGGTCAAGAGTAGTCGCCTCTAGCCTCATAATTCATTTAGCACTTTAGTATAGATTCATTTTAGGTGTGCAATCCTTTCAACGTAGAATCATTCATGTGCCGGTCTAGAATCTCAACCGGCACCTCCTCATAAGAAAGACTTTCATCAACTCCCAACCCTTCTAATGGGACTATGAATGTCGGATCTCCAAAACACATTTTCAACATAGAGACATGGAAGATCAGATGCACCGATGCCAACTCATTGAGCAAATCAAGCACATATGTAACCTTACCAACACGTCTCATGATTTTATATGTGCCTAAAAATCGGGGACTAAGTTTCCCTTTCTTTCCAAATCTTATCACACCCTATATGGGTGAGATTTTCACGTAAATCCAATCATGCTAATAAAATTCAAGATACCTTCTTCTAACATTGACATAAGACTTTTGTCGATTTTGGGCGTTTCTCAACCTCTCTCTAATGAGCCGCACTTTCTCCATAGCCTGATGAACTAATTCGGGACTAATCAAGGCAACCTCACCCTCCTCAAACCAACTTATAGGATATCTACACCTCCTACTATAAAGAGCATCAAACGGAGACATACTAATACTAGAATGGTAGCTATTATTATAAACGAATTTAATCAAATGCAAATGGTCATCCCAATTTCCCTTGAAACCAATCACACAAGCCCTCAACATATCCTCTAAAGTTTGGATTATTTGCTCCACTTGCCCATCGGTTTGTGGGTGAAAAGTTGTGCTAAGCTTAACCTTAGTGCCAAGTCCCTTTTGAAATGACTTCCAAAACATGGAAGTAAATTGGGTACCATGATCGGAAATAATGGACATAGGCACTCCATGTAGCCTTACCATCTCTCTCAAATACAACTTGTCATAGTCCTCAACTGAATAAGAAACCATTACGGAAAGGAAACGAACCGATTTCGTCATCCGGTCTACTATCACCCAAATAGAGTCATGTTGTCGCCGGGTGTGAGGTAAACCAACTATAAAGTCCATATCTATATCTTCCCATTTCCAAGTAGGAATGAGAATATCTTGAGCTAAACCCCCCAGTTTCTGATGCTAAACCTTTACTTGTTGAAAATTTGGGCATTTGGCCACAAATCCCACAATATCCTTATTCATCCCATTCCACCAATAGACTGCCTTTAAACCACGGTACATCTAGGTGGTTCCTAGGTAAATGGAATACCGCAAACCATGAGCTTCTATCAAAATATGTTCCCTTAAGTTATCAACATTTCGAACACATAAATGGCCTTGGTATCTAAGTACCCCATCTCCCCCTTGGGAGAAAGCATCAACGAACTGTTTAAGTACCGCTTCTTTCAATTATACTAAAGTCGGATCAAGGCATTGCTTTTCTCTAACATCCACCACAAAATATGATTCTGACCCTTTATGAACCATGAAACCACCCTTGGCAGAGTATACCAATCAAACACCCAATCAGGCCAAACTTTGGACATCTCGAGCTACCTCTTTTCTATCATCATCAACATGTGCAACACTACCCATCCATAGTCAACTAAGAGCCCCGATGCTATATTCGCCTTACTGAGGTGATATAGGACAGCCATGTTATAATCGTTCAATCAATCAAGCCACCTTTTTTGGCGAAGATTTAATTCCTTTTGGGAAAACACATATTGTAAACTTTTATGATCGGTGAAAACATCAACATTGACCCCATTTAAGTGATGCCTCCATATCTTTAAGGCAAATACCATCGCCGCTAATTCAACATCGTGGGTTGGATAGATCTTCTCATAAACCTTTAGTTTCCTTGAAGCATAGATAATCACCTTACATTTTTGCATAAGCACACATACCAACCAAACTCTAGAGGTGTAAAAATATACAACAAAGCCATTCGTACCTTCCGATAAAGTCAACACCGGAGCGGAAGTAAGTCTATATTTCAACTCTTGAAAACTTTTCTTACAAGAATCTGACCATATAAACTTAGCTTTCTTTTGAGTTAAGGCCGTTAATGGAAAAGGAATGGAGGAAAACCCCTCAACAAGCCTTTAATAATAACCGGCCAAACCGAAGGAGCTTTAAATATCTGTCAGTGATAGAGGTCTAGGACAATTCTTGATCTCATCCGTCTTAATTGGATCCACCGGAATACCCTTGCTTGACACAATATGGCCTAAGAAAGCCACATACCTCAACCAAAATTCACATTTGCTAAACATGGCAAACACTTGTTGGTCCTTGAGGATTTGCAATACGATCCTAAATGATCAATATGCTCATTCTCACTTCTTGAATATAACGAACTATCATCGATAAAGACTATCACAAACAAGTCAAGATATTGTCGGAATACTGTGTTCATCAAGTCCATGAATGACGCTGAAGCGTTAGTCAAACCAAAGGAAATCACCAAGAACTCATAATGGCTGTATCGGGTTCTAAAAGCGGTTTTCGAATATCTTCCTCCTTCACCCTCAATTGGAGATAACCCAACCAGAGATCTATTTTAGAGAAATAACTTGCGCCTTGAAGTTGATCGAATAAATCATCTATCCTTTGAAGAGGATACATATTTTTAATGGTCACCTTGTTCAATTGTTGATAATCAATACACATACAAAGGGACCCATCTTTCTTTCTAACAAATAAAACCAGAGAACCCCATGGAGAGATACTCGATCGGATAAAACCTTTGTCCAACAAATCCTTTAATTGTTCTTTCAACTCCTTAACTTCCGCCAGAGCCATTCTATAAGGTGGAATACATATAGGTTGTGTATCAGGAAGAAGATCAATTCCGAAGCCTATTTCCTTTTTGGGAGGAACACCGGGTAGATCATCTGGGAATACTTCTAGATATTCCTTTACTACGGGGACCGACTGAAGAGTAGAGGTTTCAGAATGCATATCCCCCACCCTCAGTATATGGTAAATACAACCCTTGGAAATCATTTTCCTAGCTTTAAGGGAAGAATTAAATTGACCTCTAGGTATAGANCCCCCCCCCCCCCGCCCGCCCCCCCTTCCATTCTAGGATACGCTTATTTGGGAATTGAAACTTAACTACTCGAGTCCTACAACCAATAGAGGCATAATAGGATTGCAACCAATCCATCCCAAGTATCACATTAAAGTCTAACATATCAAACTTTACCAAATCAACAAGAGTAACTCTATGGCATAAGGAAACAAAACATCTTCTATAGACCCCTTAACTACCACACAATCACCAACAAGGGTAGAGACAGAATAAGGTTCTAATAACACATGGGGGAACACATCAAATGTCATAGCTAAATAAGGAGTCACAAAGAAAAAGTAGCCCCTAGATAAAGTAAATCATACACATCTATATGGAAAACATTTAACACACTGGTTACCACATCGGGGAGTTCTGTTGATCACCGCTAGTTTGGAGAGCATAGAAACAGTTTTGCTTAAGAGCACTTGCACCCGAACCACTTGGACCGGATGAAGGGTTGGGTTGAACCTTACAACGACCATCTCCAACATTCTTTGCAACCAAAGGACAATTCCTTATCTTATGATCCATCTTTCCACATCCAAAGTACGCATTGGAACCCGCCAAACATTTCCCTTCATGATTTCTCCCACTTTTAGCACAAGTAGGCATTGAAGACCTATTGCCATATCCTTGAGGTTTTGGGTTTGACACCCTCTCATTGTTAGGCCTTGGAGGAGAACTAGAAGAACCCTACCCAGAGAACTTTTTTCGAAACCATGAACAATCCCGTCCACCGGACCTAGAATGTGAATAGTTACCATCATCCACTCTTTCTCTCTTTGCCTCTCTACATCTTTCCTTGAGCTTTTATTCCTTAATTTGTTAGGCATGCACCATAAGGGGAAAAATGTCCATGTCATGGACAGGCCTAGCAGTGCGACATTCTTTGACTACCAAGTTGGATACTCCCGACACAAACTTACTCATCTTAGTCCTACTATCTGCCACAATAGAAGGAGCATATTTGGATAGTTGAGTGAACTGCAAAGAATACTCCCTTACAGTCATATTTCATTTCCTAAGGTTGATTAACTCAAGTACCTTGGCCTCTCTCATCTCAAGAGGGAAAAATCGATCAAGAAAAGAACTTTTGAACGTTTCCCATTTTATGGACCCGCTCCTACTGGCCTTTCCTCTTTCCAATGATTAAACCAAATCTGAGAAACCCCTTTGAGTTGCTAAGCAGCTAGCCCCACTTTCTCAATTTGAGTCACTCCAATAATAGCAAGTACCTTGTAGCCCTCGTCAATAACCTCTTGAGGATCTTCCTGAACTTTGGAGCCATGAAATTCGGGAGGGTTCATCCTTGTAAAATCCCTCACTATTGGCGCCGCCATACCCACATTTCGGTTCACGGGAGCTATCACCTCTTTATTGGCTTTTGTCATCATGGCTTGATCCAACACTTGGAAAGCCGACCTAATCTACACATTTGTTACATTCCAATTGAATGGGTCAATCGAACCTTGAGAAGGAGCTTGTGGAGGAACTTGAGGAGGAACCTCTTGATCAACATTGCCTCCTTCCATCCTTCTAGCATTAGCACTTCTAGTAGTCGTATCCTAAAAACCATTGGTTAAGGATTAGGAAAAAGACTTATAGAGTTGAACTCCATGGCATGACTTAGAGAAGTGAAGAACTGAAGTTTCCCAAACATCTAATAGCCTCTCATTCATAAATGTGGTGCGCTTCACACTTATGAACTAGAATTTACTAGACATGGTTTGAGACATCCTAGAACAATTCTAAACCTTCTACTCTAATTACCAAGTTTGACACGACCCAGGGGTACCCCCTAGATGTAATAAGGTACAAGACCCTGAGATCCCTCATAAAAGGCACCTAGCATATCATAACATAAAGTAATAGAAAATGGTGCGAAAATTTAAAACATTTCAACATAATCAAAGACTTTTATAAAATGAGCGGAACTCTAATACCATAGTCTCAAACCATCTAAATCAACATGAATAATGTTTTGTGACGTAGCCATACAATAGTTTGAGAAATAAAAGAAAAACATAAGAGAAATAGGTGATCACATCCTCTAACACAATGAGGAATCACCAAATCTTCACTTACTTGATAAAAAACGAAGCTAACCACGAGTCCGAGAATCTATGTCGTCGGACCCTACATTTGATAAGAATGTAGGCAAGAGTATGCGTTGGTACATTTAAGTATTAAATATGATAGCTAGCACAAACAACATAAACATCATGGTTAGTTAATATAACCATAAGCATAATCATGCACATACATCAATGTCATAATACGAAAGGAATACTTCTCAAGCAACCTTACTCAGCCTTAGTCAAGACTTGAGTCATCACCTCTTAGTCAACTTACCTCATGGAAGGTACCTCAAGAAACAATCCAATCTATTCATTCTTCATTAAGATAAGGCACCTAGTTATTAGTTACTTTGAAATGCATGGGGATTCGCCTCTTTGCCTAACTTACAAAGGCTAATGGGTATTCGCCTCTTGCCTTACTTACTCTTAGATTGCGGGTACTCACCTCCACAATCACATTGTATAACACGGGTACTCACCTCCACATCA
Source organism: Solanum stenotomum (assembly GCF_019186545.1). Lineage (NCBI taxonomy): Eukaryota > Viridiplantae > Streptophyta > Magnoliopsida > Solanales > Solanaceae > Solanum > Solanum stenotomum. Next base: position 40,192,178 of record NC_064282.1, read on the forward strand.
TTAATAAAGATCATGGGTTCTCACCTCCATATCCATTAATCATAATAGGAATGTGCGGAATCACCTCTTGTTCAATTCTAAAGACTACGAGAAATCACCTTATATCCTTAACATATGGAGGTCAAGAGTACTTGCCTCTAGTCTCATCATTAATTTAACATTTTAGTCTAGATTAATTTTAGGTGAGAAATCCTTTCAACCTAGAATCATTCATGTCAGTAAACCTTTCACATTCATACAATCATGCTTAGAAATTCATTGTAGGAAGTATCTCTTCCATACTACAACATCAACAATCAATAATTTGTAGTCTAGGCTTTACTCTCACAATATCACATCTCATGATCATCATCTATGCTCTACTCTCAAGTAATTAACATCATAGTCATCATGTACGATTCAATCTAAGCAATTCTACTCATAATTCATTAATCCTATCACGAGATATCTAAACCCATGAAGTTTCCCTTCAAGGCATAAAACTCAATTTCATCAATTCTAGGTTAGAAACAAGGAATAGGAATGGGTAAATGAAATTTCATCCTAAAAACATGATTTACTACCAATTCAATCATAAACAATCATTATCCACTCAATTGGATCAACATTCGTCAATACCCACAACATTGAAATGAACCCTAACTCAAATTGGGGATTTCATCTTCACAATTGGGGGAAAACTAGGGAGCTCCATGGATGAAATAAGTACATGAATGAAAAGTCATCATACCTTGATCAGAAAGCCCACAAATGCTTGACGATTGGAGAATTGACATTGGCCCTAGCTTTTCCTCAAGTAAAACACAAGATCAATCAGTTTAACAGAGATGTCTACAAATAAGGCTACTCAAGACTCAATATGAATGAACACAAGAGGTTAAAACTACCCATGCAATGTTCAATTGTGCACTACAAGTTTAAAAATGTGACTAGACATCATTAAATAGAACTCAAGCTTACAATTCTTGCTTCAAATGCAAATTCAAGATTAAGAAAAGCATTCGAATGCCCTCAAACCAAGAATGATTCCATTCTTACACAAAGATCATCAAAAAATTTAGACTTTAGGATTAAAAAGCAACTCTCACATCCCTAAAGATAAACACATGCAAGATTTTCCCCATAGGCTTGCTCGTATTTTCTCATCAACATGACATTATGCTCAACCAAGATCACAAAGGTCTTTCAGGGCTTGTAACAGGGATGAGGGTAAATGTATGATCATTTTGGCTTAGAGACATTTACCATCAGGAATCATGGACTGCATTTCACTTTTTCTCCTTTTCTTTCACTCTTTTTTATTTTCACAATCCACCCAATGTTATTTTAAACATGATTTATTCGATACCCAATTTTTTCCCCATTGTACAAACTTTATTTCGACAATTCTTTTATTTTTTGATATTTTTCTTCTTTCGCTTTTTTTTCCTTTTTCTTATATGGAGGGGTTCCATATTTTTCAACACGATTTCTCAAGGACGAATTTCTCATACTTCTTGACTTTCCTCCCTTTTTACCACACCCCAAACATAGGCTTTTGGCCTAAGTCGGCTAATCAAAAGGACTTTTTAGGTGGCAAGGAAAGAGGTCAAATGTGCTCAAATTTCATCTAATGAAAGGGATAGGCTCAAATGGTGCCAAGCAGGGTTCACACTTTTACAAGGTCACAAAGAGGTATAATAACAATTATGGTTCACTCTCAACAAATTATTCCTACGATCATCACAATCATTCACATACATTAGTCGATTGGACAAACGAGTCAAGTTCTAGGTATTATTACACACACATTTCAATATAACCTCACAACACATGACATTCATACAATCATCAAACAAGACTCTACAATTTTATCTCACGTGCAACGATCATCACAAGATTCATTTCAACAACTGGCCACTCACTTTGAGAAGCTAAGAGTTCACATATGACTTATGCAACTAAAATTTGCCTTATTGGAATCGCACACACATATCATTCTATGAAGATCACTATTCAAGTCATCGGTATTGATTGCAACCAACACTAAAATTTGTGAGAAAACAGCCACCACAGACATCAAGAGATGAGAAACGTTTTAATTTTGGTAAAAAACCAACAACTTAACATTAAAACCAAAAAGTGATAGTCACAAAAAGTAAGCAGTCACAACAGGTTATTAAAAACTAATTATCCACAAAAACAACCCAACAGAGAAAGGTATGAAGATATTTCACCACACCAAACAATAATAGTAATTGTCCTCAAATGTGAACAAAATAATAAAAAAATCAAAAAATATAGCCAAAAGAGAGTCAAGATCCCCCTTTCAGGCTAATATTGAGATGAACTCTTCATATTCGTGACTCCCTCGGTGTGGGCATCAGTGCCTGACTCAGCTCTATCCTTTGCTCCACTAGAGCCCACCATACCAAAGAGACGCCTCCACAATTGCCTACACTATAACCCCCCTTGAGGTCCTTTAAGTCATCATACAATGATGTAACTCATGTACCACGCTCCTCCATATCAGTCTCAGGAGCATCTAACTCGGTAACATCATCGGCCATAGCAGCATCTCCAGTCGTAGTAGACAGAGGGATCTTAGGAATAGTTGGAAACTCTGTGCTCGGGATCTCGAGAAGCTCCACCGTGTCAAAAAGCATACACAAATACATGGATTTAAGCTCATCCACGTCACATCTATGGCTAGTAACATTAGCTCTCAGTGCTGTCCCATAATAGACTTACCCCTACCATGCTCATAATCCTTCACTCGCACAGTAAGGGAGTCCAATGTGAATCCTTAGGCAGTAATCAACTCCCTGTGCACTCAGAACTTATCTTGGATTAGAGCTATGCCAGAGAGAATGGCCCTCTAAATCATCCTGGGGACAACAACCTCAACCCGAGAGGCACAAACATCAACCAATTAGACCAGATAGCCCATCTTGAATATCATGGCCAAGGTCAACGGTGGCCGAGAAACAATAGTAGCAGTAGTGAAGGGGGAAGCAGTACCATAACTAGAAGGAATAGAAATGGAAGTGCTAGGTGTGCCTGTAGGCTCACTGGCCTAAGAAGAAGGGGTTGTGTCAGTCTGCAACATATCCACATCACCGACCGGAGAAGTGTCCACCGGTGCAGCTCTCTTCCTCCCAGCCTCGTCCTTAGTGTACTCGGCCTCGATCTTCCGAATGTCAGTAAAGGAAGTGAGAGTCACTTCCACATCCATCTTCACTATCAATGGTACCCTAGTACGCCGACACAACTCTGTGATCAACACTGAGATTTAGTCTTTCCGGGACTATGATACAGCCCAACAATGTAGCCTTTAGATACATGAGTATAAACTCACTTTGTGATGGCATCAAAGTACTGGTAATGAACCCGAACCAAAACATGGCAGCCACATTCAGATCATTCTTCTCTATCGGAACTCCTTCCTCAATCCAGCGGGGTGTGACATTGGAGATCAATGCAGCCAAACAACCCTTCATATCCTCTAGGTTCTTTTTCTGTATTTGATCTACCAAGAAGTGGATCACATTCATCATGCTTCCTAGAACCTCATTGTTGTTTATGCTACTGCATTTGACTCTCCTACCCCGTACCATTACATTGTCCACCGGTGCGAACGAGTTGTCCTTCTTCTTCCCCTTAGGCACCAACTTCCCGTACACAACATAGAATTCACAAATCCAATAGGAAATGTAGGAGCCACGGGGACTGGTAAAGATCTCAAATTGGTGGAACTTAATAGTCTTCCACACCACCGGATATCTGTCTACTACTCCGTCTGTAGACAATCTCTTATCCTCAAGAATTTTTCTCAAAGACGTAGCCTTGAGTCTGCTCAACGACTAGGGATGAGGTGCATAAACTAGTGACACCAGAGGTACCTACTCTACTGTTTATGCTGGAGGTGGAAGAGGTGTAGGAGGCACTTGGATCCTGGCTGGATTATGTAGTGACTTAGAGCATAGCTCCACTCTCCTCATCTGTAGAGTCTGATCGTCCTTTTCTCTGGCAATGCCTGCAAAACAACATCAATAAGTTAGAAACAATTTAAAAAACAATCAATGTTTAAAAGTGTGTAGGAAAACAAGCTAAGTAGTTTGGCGAGTCACACACTCTATTCGGCGATCCAAGTCAGGCTCGCTAAATGTTCCAGAATAAAGTTCCTTATAATTCAGCAAAGTTTGGCGATGTCCAGGGCCGTTCGATGATTCACCGACACCATTCAGTGAACTAAAAGTATCTCTCCATAAGTTACTAAATTTTTTCTAAAATTTGGAGCTTAAAAAGGGCGATCTAACAGACATTCGGTAAGTCGCCGAGTGAGCTTGACAAGCTCAGGTGTATCACCAAATGTAACACAATAATTTTATTAAATTTGAATGTTTAAAAGGTGATTCAAGAGTCATTGAGCGGACCGCCAAACCATTTTGCGAGCTCGACTAAGCTCGCCGAAAGATCCTTCGTGCAAATTTTTAAACCCAATCTACAATTTCTAGCCCATAGCCCACAAGAATTATATTAAGAATCTATTCTATGCAATTAAAGTAAGACCTATACCACTAATGACCTCGGGGTACTCCGACTTCTCCTGATTAATCAAAAATTGACCAATCGACGTCTTACCCTAAAGAATGATGTCACCCGCTCTATCATTAGGCAAAATTAGTTGATCGATAGAATTGGGGTTACTCAGACTTCACCACACTAGACCCAATAATTAAGCAACACAAACCCAAAATTTAAATTAGTTAACACACGGGGATTCACAATTATAGGCTAAAACAAACATAAAGAAGATACTACACGTGTACATAGTAACAATAATTATTCAAACAATAAATGTTAAGCAAATCATTCAATAGGGATACGATCATGCATTTTGAAACTTCTTAAAAATTTAAAGGCGGGGTTCGAATCACCAACGTCAAGATCAAAAAAAGAAATGCTAGGCTAGGGAATCAACAAGCAAAACCGAACAAACCCCCCCCCCCCCTCTCGAGTAATTGATCTCCAAAGGAACTTAACAAGCAAAAAGATCTAAAATATGGTTTTGAAAGAGCAAAGGTCGGAAATAAGAACGGAAGGATGATTTTTAATTTAAAACGGTTGAGGCCCTTTTTGATACTTCAGTTCGCGCGCCAATCGACATTAGCCACATATCTTGCCGACCATTCGACGATACCCCGAATGGCTCTTTTGTCCGCTGATTTTTATAGAACACCATCTTTTTTATTGGTCAAAACGGCGATCCAGACAAGCTCGCCAACCTGTTCTGTGAATTGCCGATTGGTACCTAAGCTTGCGTAATTGCTCATCTTCACAAAACTTTGAATTTTCAACCTGCACATCCAACACTTGTTATTCGAACAACGACATTAAAAACTAAAAGCTTGGGTTTCCTCCCAAGAAGTGCCTTATTTAATGTTGTGGCAAGACGAAGACACGCTTTCAAGCTTTATTCTTTGGGTTAACCATGGTATCACTTGGTAATCCTCCTTTTGGTCTTGGCTTTAAAAGAGATTTGACTAATTTGGGTTTCTAGCTCTTTAATAGATACCGAATGTTTAGAGATGAGACGTCATCTTTCATTTTTGTTAGCACTTTGTCCGACCCTTCCGCTTTGTTGAGAATGTGTGAAAGAGAATATCTTCAATGCGAAAGTTTTCAGGATCATCCCTTTGTTCTTTTGGCTTTTGGCGCTAATGGGGAGGTACATATCTTTCTTTGTCCTTGTCCCTCTCTCTCAAATTTATGCCACGGTCACACCCTTCCCTGTCACGGTCTCTCCAACCTTCATCACGTTCTCGCTTCCTACCTTGATTTCCACCCGACCTTGGATAATTTAAAAGAAAACTTCCTTCTTGTTTTGCTTGGAAGTGTACCTTTTCATTGTACATAGTCTCAAATTTGGCTTCATCAGGATTTACTCTACTAACTCCAACTGCATGCATAGCCTTAGAAGCACTACCCATGACATGTTTCAGCAAAAGATCCATTTGGGTCATTATTTTAGCCATATTTTCATCGTGCTCTTGGTCATTTTCAATTGGTTTCTTTGTCATCCTGAAGTTCAAAGGAGACACTTGATCTTCCCTAGTGTACAAAGACTGGTTAATCTTCGTCATCCCCTCAAGAAGAGTAGATGCTATTTCAAATGGTTGTGGCATAATTCCTCCTTAGATAAACATGTCAGCCACACCCTTGTTAACTAAATCTAGACACCGGTAAATTTTTTTACAACATCACGTTATTCGGGAGTCTATGAGTTGGACATTGAAGCAGCAACTTCTGAAACCTCAATCATGTCTCATGAATTGGTTCACTATCAAATCATTTGAAGCCATGGTTATTATCTCTCAATGACATCATACTCAAAGCAGGTAAAAAACTTACATAGAAACCATTAGCTAGCTCGTCCCAAGAAGTAATTGAGTCCCTTGGTAAGTTAGCTAACCACTTTGTTGCCTCACCCATGAGAGAAAAAGGGAACAACTGAAGTCAGACTAACTCCTGAGATATGTTCTTAAACAAAAATTGCCCACACACGTCAACAAAGTTCCAGATGTAGTCATGGGGATCCTCATTAGCCAGCCCTCCGAATAAACCCTTCAATTGCAACAACTGTGACATAGTGCTAGTCACATGAAATACCGCATTGCCCATAACGGAAGTAACCAAATAACACCCGCACCTCCCAACTGATCTCCGTTAAAATCATGCATGTTATAGATTTCATCATTATGTCCAAGTTGGCTAGCCTTGGTCTCGTTAACACTCATCTCATCACATGTTCAGGAGCAGCCAACAACAAATCAAAAGTAAATTGATTCAACTACAATGTAATCAGGTCACAACTAAACATCCCTTAAAGAATTCTAAACACCACTCCCCGGCAGCGACGTCATTTTTGATAACACTCAACTACATTTCATTCAATTCAAAGTGTAGGCGATCACAATCAAGTATAAACCCAACAAAAGTTTAGGGTCGATCCCACAGGGAGTGGTACGGTAGAGAATTAATTACGAAGTTAAAGAGTGTTCTAGTGGGTTATAGGAATAGATATTTTCGAAACAATTAAGGTAAATGGTAGGGGTTTGAAAATTAATGTCAATTGGGGATGATTAGAATGACAATTAACAACTACGAAAACACGAGATTAATCAAGTAGAGGGGGATTCTTGGAGATGTGATCGATTAACCGCCAATTTCACTATATTTGTGAATATTATTTACTAAAAAGACGTTGAATTTTAGTCGGTATAATAGGCTTTAAGTGTACCAAATATTTATCAATCAATTATTACGAATCAAGAGAATTCTCTCGAACCTCGACAATCCAACAATCTAAATAACCCAAAACCTCAATTTAATCTACTCTCTCTTAAGCTAGATAGGAAAGATCGATGAAAACCAACTTTCTCAAGCTTAATCTACAATAACCCAATCACTACAATCATCAATTGATAATTTTTGTTCTAAACCTCTTTTTCAAGAAATCATAGAATAGTAAGCTAAAACTGTTTTTGCAACTACAATTCATCAATTAAAACTAAACTATCAATCGAACCTGATGTTTGTGTAATCAAGGACATAACTTCCAATGCAAGTGTCTATGATCGTGCAATAGTATAATAACCCAACCAAGGGTTGGGATCGTCCCAAGAGAGTGGTTTTGAGAATTTATAGAGAAATAAAATTTTTTTCTAACTAGTCGTAGCAAGACATTAATGATTTAAAGGGGGGATAGAAGAGTGTCAATTAACAATGGGGGGTATTTGTCATTAGTAAGTAAAAATAACAAAATAACAAGGGTTTCAAAATAATGAGGGGGAATCCTTGGGATGTTACAGGAATACGGGTTGATATAGAGTATTGGGTACATGCTTCCAATAGAAGATTCATAGTGTAATTCTGATTAGGCTAGACTTTAAAGGGGATAAGCTCTCTCTCGAGCAACTTACCCCGTTTTGAATGTGTTCCTCTCGGACAACCACTTTCTGCATCAAGACCATCCTACACCTTAACCCACTCACTCTCTCGAGCTGAGTGTGTGGAAATGGGGCTAGGGTTCACTCTATCGAGCTGAACCTCATGTCGACCCACTCACACTGGCCATCAATTTAATGATTTTAGTTTTACGACCTCTCTCTCGACCAAGCTGAAGATACATAAATAAAATTATATTTGCAACTATAAATTCATTAAATTCATCCACAAACAAAATCACATTTAAACTACGAATAGACTATCAGCAAGCAAGACCCAACAATTATCTTAACCCATATTCGCTAAATCACACCCCAAGAATTGGGGGTTTTAACCACACATCAAAAGATATAAATTTATACCTAAATGAACTTGCATTCAAATGGGTATGAAGATTTAAGTCTTGTTACAAGCCAAGAATGAAGAATCCAAGAGACCCAAGTCCAAATCCTTGGAGATGAAACCCTCTTCTTCTTCAAGTCTTCAAAACCCTCCAAAAGTACTATTCTATATGAAAACTATACTAATTGTTTGACTCTAAGTGAAAATTATAATAATTGTTCCCTTCTAAACTAAAACTCTAACTAGTATTTATAGTAATCACAGGTTTGTGCTGCAGCGGATCGTTCGGCGTTGTTAGTTGGAATCACCGATCAACTCGACAATTCGCCCTATGGTGTAGTTCGTCTCCGTCTTGCACCATCCTTCAACATTGTCGTGCTCTGGTTCATTGGGCGGCATACTACTGCTTCATGGAACTGCTCAGTGCTGCGCCGATTGCTCCGTTTTTCCGCCGACATGATCCTTTTGTTCAGGGCTCAGCACACTGGAACAAAAGGCGAAGTAAGACCCCTCAGCGACTTGCCAAGTGGACTCGGCGATCCTCAAGCCTTCATTTCTACGTTCTTTTAAGCCTTTTCGTTCCTTTTTGCGACGTAGTGTCCATAAATCTATTCTAAGTTAAAATTATAATAAAAATGTTCCACCCTAAAACTAAAACTCTAACTAGTATTTATAGTTATAACAGATTTGTTCTACAGTGGATCGTTCGACGTCATTAGTCGGAATTGCCGATCAACTCGGCGATTCGCCGTTTGGTGTAATTTATCGCTGTCTTGTACCAGCCTTCAACATCGTTGTGCTTTGGGGCCATTGGGCAGCATGGTAATACTTCGCGGAACTGCTCGGCGATATGCCGACTCATCCTTTCTTCCGCCGACTTGATCAATTAGCAACTAAAACAAATGCTAAAACAGGGGAAACAAAAACCTGACAGGAATTCTCGAGGATGTGATCGACATGAATATCTCCTGTGCCATAGTCAACCCCAGATTTATTCTTGTCTCATCAATAATGCAACCCATACAGGCTGCCTTGGCATGACAGAGAATCGACTCGTTCTGGGATGGCATAATAGTTTGTTGAGGAAGCTAAACCAGAATTTTACAGCCATGTTTAAATCCTTCTTCTCGATAGGTGCTCCAACGTCAAGCCATTTGGGTGTACCATCTGATATGAGAGGAGCTAACGACTTCTTCGTATTTTCTAATGTGGTAGTCGAGATCATGTGCTGAAATCGTCTTCAATATCATCAAGACATTCCAGGGCAACATTAATAGCCTCACTATCACACTTGACCTTTTTTTCCTGAACCACTACATAATCAACCGGTTTAAATGTAACTACTTGCTTCTTTCATTGTGGTATCAAGGCTCCATAAGCAGCATAAAACTCCCAGAACAAATTTAGAATATACGAGCCACGAGGCTTGGTGAAGATCTGAAATTTATGATACTTCAGACAACTCATAATCTCTGGGTATCTGTCGATGACCCCATCAATGGACATACGCTTCTTCTCAATGATTGTCCTCAGCCCCTCAATCTTTAGTCTGTGCATAGACTTGGGAGCAGGACCCTGAACTGGTGGTGCTAGGAACACTGCCTGTGTTGGAGTTCGAAGATTAGTGGTGGTGGCCGCAGGAGTCCTGATCCTAGACGGATCGTTGATCCTTTTGGACCGCAGCTAAGCCCTTTGTGCTACAAACATTTCATCATCCTTGGGCTCTGAAACTATAGCCTACTACTCTTGGTGCTTACTGTCACTCTCAGAATTAGTGAGGTGAGTGGTGTAGATATCGTCACTGTTGGAGCTGGCCTCCGGTGATGCAGATGCCTTCACTTTTCCTTTGCCTTTCCTACAAGTTGTGGGAAGTTTTGTGGCCTTGCCCCTGGATGCAGCTGCATCCTCGTTAATAGTTATCCCTTAGCCTTCTTACGAGGTGGCATGTTTCTATCGGAAACTTTTGATCTTGCCATGTTTGCAAAAACATCAAAAAAAGTGTTAGAAACGATTCAAACAAAAGCACATAAAAGCAGTTGCAGATAGACTCGCCGAACCAGTCTATGAGTTGCTGACTCTCTTTGGCGAGTTAGTTCGGGCTCGCCAAATGGATTGGCTTAAAAATCTCAGAAAAATTTGGCCTGTCGGCGATGGGAAGGCCTTTCGGTGAATCGCCGACAGCATTCGTCGAGCAAGGACTAGCCCACCGAAAGTTACAGGGAAATTAAAGGTCAGGGGGCGAGACAAAGGGTGAACAAGAAGGACTTTCGATGAGTCGCCAAGTGCACTCGGCGACCACAGTCTTCTCGCCAAAAGTTACAGAACCAAACTTCACATTTAGCATGAAATTAAAGGCGATATGGGGAACTTCGGTGAAAGGTTGAGTGGTTTGGCGAGCTCGACCCAGCTCGCCAAATGACCTAACGTGCCTACTTTCAACCCATCTTATCAAATTCAACCTCGCTACCCCAAAAACAAAATCAAAACATGCACTTACAAAATTTAACGAAGACCCTTTACACCCGTGCCCTCGTGATACTCAGATTTCTCTCGGTTTGGCCAAATTTGGCCATTTGACGACCTTTTCCCTTAAGAATGGCGTCAACTACTCCATTATTGGGCAAAATATGTCATTTGGCACAAATGCGGGTTACTTAGACTTCACCCGTCTATAGCCAACCACATACAAGCATAACCCCACAAATTTTAACCAATTTTAAGGAAAAAAATCACGAGAATTCAACAATAAAGGCAATAGAAGAAAATTGTTTGAATTAACACATGCATTCTAGCATACAAACTCTATCATATAGGCCCAACACAAATCACTAAGACAAAATCAATTGCATAAGATTACAAATTGCTAAAAATAGGATTCGGGGTTTGGAAAACCAACCTTAGATGCTGATTAAATTTGTTGAAATGCTATGCGGCAAAGAAATCCACTCCGAACCCAAATTCAACTACTCAAATACGACAAAAATGCAGAAACAAATATCGAAAATCCTTTGCGGGTGTGAGTTTGGGAAGTTCAAAAGTGAAGGAAAGTGAAAGAGTTTGAAAGTTTAAACTTTTGGCCTTTAAAAACCATCCGGTTCTTGCCCATTCAGTGCCATTAGTTTTTCTCACCGACCCACTCGGCCCGTCGTTGAGTGGTCACTTAGCTCGCCGAGTTTTACAGGACCTCCAGTTAATGTGGGGGTCCAAATGATGGATTAGATCATGATCGCTGACCTAATCGGTGACTCATCAAGTTGCTCCTGGACTCACCAAGTTTTACAAACTCCAATTTCAAATTGTGTTGAGTCCAACGGCGGTCCAAGTCGGGCTCGCCGACCTCTTCGACGATGTGCCGATTGGACTTTCTGCTCGCCAATCTTCACTTTTCAAACACTTCCTACACTTTAACCTATACCATTAACACACCATTATTTCTAAAATTAAAACAAAGCGATAAAACCTTGGGTTTCCTCCCAAGAAGAGCCTTAGTTAACGCATGGCACGACTTCCCCACTCAATCTTTATTTGTGGGGTAGAGATGAGACAACACATGACCCATTTGGCTCTCTATCAGCTGAACAAATTTGGGATGGGATACAGTCATCTCATTCAGCAGTGAGTCATTCTCTTTTATCTCATTCAACACTTTGTCATGATTTTTGACTCTGTGAAGAATGAGTGAGAGTATCTCCTGAATTTGTCCACCCTCGTACACCTTAGGGTTTATATGCTCGTGAAGGGAAATGTAATGGTCTTTCTTTTTGTCCAGTTCTTCCAATCCCATGATCTTTTTGGCCACTAGATCCAGTTGAGTCAATAGTGTGGCCAAAATTTTATTCTTCGTAGTCTCCTTGTTGGTCTTGGCCATATGATCAAGGAGATGGGCTGCTATTGTATAGGGTAGTCGTGAGAGACCCCCCCGGAGACATTTGGTCAACCACTCATCTATTTTTCGGACCAAGAACTCTATAGAAGTAGTAGGATAACATGTTATATGAGATTCCATAAGTTGGGCACTGCAGCAATAGTGACTTAAAACTCACCCGTAACTCACATATTGACTCATCCTCCATTTGTCTTAAACTTAGGATAGGATCCGTAAGAATCATCATTCTTAAGGAAAGAGGTCTATTTGGTCACCGTTGCTAGAAGACATGCTCCTTTATTCTGCTCAAATAGCAACACAAAAACACAAACTAACAATTAAGTAAGTTCAACCATAACTAACAAGAAAATAATTCAACTTAACTAAAGAATCTTAACCAACACCATTTCCTGATAGCGACCCCATTTTGATTTCACGTATCAGGACACTTCTTCCAATACTAAGTGCCAATGATCGTTAGTCAGTAATATAACCCAATGAAGTGAGTTGGGGTCGAATCCCACATGGAATGGTACGTGCTTAAGATTCCAGAGCCAAGTATAAATATGTTCCAGTCAATCATAGGTAAAGATATTGATGAATAAAAACATCGTTCAAGTTAAGGGGTGACACAAGGGTCAAATAAAAGGGGGGTTTTAAGTGTAATTATCAACTACAACAGCAAGAAATAACACTAAAGAACAAGTAAAGAGACGGGTTCTTGGGATGTGATTGGATTATAGGCTAAGGTAGACAAATGGATAAATGCAACTGATAGTAAATAGCTGTAAATCAGTGAATAAGCAAAACTTTAGTGGGGATAAACTTTCTCTCGAACAATTTACCCCAAATCAAATTGGTTTCTCTCGAACACCAATAAGCAGCAATTAAGAATAGCCTACACTTTAGTCTATTTACTCTCTCTAGCCGAATATGTGGAAAAGGTTTTAGGATTCACTCTCTCAAGCTGAACCCATGACAACCCAATACACAGAGACTATCAAATCAGTAATCTTGGTTTCAAAACCTCTCTCTCGAGCAACCCAAAAACACGATGTTAGAATTACATTCGCAACTACAACCCATTAAATTAAACCACAATTACTAATTGGAATCACTTTTAAACAATATTTACACTATCAATTAACAATACCCAACAACTTAATCAACCCATAGTCACACTCCAAGAATTGGTGATTTAGCTTGACAACATAAAAAGATAAAAATCGTTACCAAATTGTTTTTCCATCAACTAGGTAAGATTAATTTCGTCTTTACAAAGGTCAAGGTTGAAGAATCTCAAAGACCCACTTCCAATTTCTCAAAAATGGAAATCTTCAAAGCTAAGGAAATTATTGTCTCCCAACTCTCAGTTCTTAAACTGATTGATAAAATTAGATATTATGAAAACTAATAAAAATTCTCTCCTAAACTAAGAATTTAAAAAGGTATTTATAATCGCCAAAAGTATACTGTGAAGGACCATTCGGCGCAATAAGTCGAGATCGCCGATCCACCCTTTGGTCAATTCCATCGCCTTTTTGTTTTGGCCTTCCATATCTTCATGTTCTATAACTTTGGGTGATCTAGCAAAGCATTGTGGAACAGTTCGCCGACACGTCGAGTGCTTCTTTTTATCGCCGACTTGATTTTCTCCTTCTGGATTTGGCACACTGGAACTTTAGGCGAGATCATGGCCATTCGGCAATTCACCCAATAGTTTAGGCTATCATCAGACCTTCTTTTCTAAGTTCTTTCAATTGCCTTGTTCATTTTTGTTCAATAGTGTCCATGCTTTCTTCCTCAATCTAAATACCTGAAAATCAAGGATTTACATAAGTTATTGGTACAAACTATGCATTTGAGGACACTAAATCTATTAAAATAAAACCCTAAATGAGTCCAAATCATGGACTCATCACTATTCAAACAAACCAAACTTCATGAAGGTTATGGGTAAAGGGATCAAAGAGGTCAAAGTTGTTCATGTTTCTTCCAAGAAAAAGATGGGCTCAAAAGGTGCCAAAACAGGATTAACACTTCTCAAAAGGGTGGCCACAAAGATGTATATTGTCAAATTGGTTCACTCTTCAAAATTCTTGCCCAAGTTCATTTCAATTGCTTGCTACACTCAATCAATCGGACTAACGGGGAAAATTTTGGGTGTCATCAAGAACAATGTTCAAGGTAACCTCACCATACAAGGCATTAATACAGTTATCAAACAAGACTCCACACTTTCTAGCTAGCGTGTAATGTTCATCATAAGAGACTTCATTGACGATCGGCTAGTCACAACAAGATGCTCAAAGTTCACATATTTCCTATGTAACTTCGTTTACCTCATCGTATTTACCACAACCGATACTCAAATTTTTACAAGAACAGCCACAATCACACACACGAGAGGTGGCAAAATTTTAAAATTTTGTTCAAAACCATTTTCTATCAAAACAATGGGCCACAAGCTATGAACAACCTGAATACTACAACCAAGATATATATATATATATATATATATATATAACCTAATAAGATCCAATATTCACATTACAAAAACATAATATTCACAAAACAGCCCACAAAAGAGGTAGGTATGGAAGTACCTGATCCCACCTACAAAAAATGTTGTTGTCCTCAAATGCAACTAAAATAAAACAGTCAATAAAATAACAAAGAGGGAGGTAAGAAATTATCCTGCAAGTCTAGGTCTAGGGTAAAGTCTGCGTATCACTCACTACATCAGTTGGCGCATTAGTGCCCGGTATCTCAGCATCATTGGCTCTATTGGAGCCAACCATCGAAGTATCATGAAGTGATGCCTACCACACAGTCTCGAACATAGCACCCTCCAAGTCAGTGAGATCCTGATAGATAACCTCCTCCCTCTCACCAAGCAACTCTTCATCCACCTCAGCCTCGGAATCCGGATCACCGTCATCATCCATAATCTCATCTCCAATCATAATACCCGAAGGCAGGAATATGTAACACCCCTAAATGCTTAAACAAATAGTCGCATATCGTTACATCATCTCGTAATTACTATAATATGTTTTATTCTCATTTTTGGAACTTGAAATGTTGTGATTTGCAAACTTGCTTAGCATAAATTGTTATCGTAAAGAGTGATACAAATTTTGGAGGATATGCTTTGAGCTTGCATTATGGAGTTTGAGGGTAGTTGGGACAAACACTTAGCTTTGATAGAATTTGCTTACAATAACAGTTACCAATCGAATATTGGAATGCCGCCCTATGAAGCCTTATACGGAAGAAAATGCCGGACCCCTCTTTGTTGGAGTGAAGTTGGTCAAAGAAAGCTTGTTGGTCCTGAAATTGTGCAACAAACAGAGGACAAGGTAAAAATTATCAAAGATCGTCTAAAAATTTCTTCGGATAGACAAAATTCGTATGCTGATCTTAAAAGGCGTGACATTGAATATCAAGTTTGAGATAAAGTATTCTTAAATATGTCTCCATGGAAAAAGATTATTAGATTTGGCCAAAAAGGAAAACTTAGTCCCCGATTTATCGGACCTTATGAGATACTTGAAAGGGTTGGACCAGTTGCATATAAATTGGCTTTGCCACCTGAGTTAGACAAGATCCACATTGTCTTCCATGTTTCTATGCTTAGAAGTCATCGTTCTGATTCATCTCATGTTCTTCCAGTTGAATCTATTGAGGTTAATCCTCACTTGACGTATAATGAAGAACCTATTCTAATTCAAACTCGAGAGGTGAAGCACCTTAGGAACAAGAGAATCCCTTTAGTAAAGGTACTTTGGAGGAACCATTGTGGAAAAGAAGCTACCTGGGAAAGAGAAGAAGACATGAGAACCCAGTATCCGCGCTTGTTTCGGGACTAGTTTAAGGTAAATTTCAAGACAAAATTTCTTTAAGGAGAAGATAGTTATAACGCCCCTAAATCCTTAAACAAATAGTCGCATGTCGTTACATCATCTCGTAATTACTAGAATATGTTTTATTCTCATTTTTGAACTTTAAATGTTGTATGGGGGTATTTGCGTAATTATCTAATTATACTTCCTTGTACATTGGAAGTGTGGGTATAAATTACATAAAGATAGTTATTTATGTATGCTTTTTCGGAAGCCATCTATTTGTTTGGGCAGCCCCTTTGGGTGACTTCTGTCCATGTGACAAGGATAACTTTTCTAGCTATATATCTTTACACCTCCTTTGATTGAATTCATTTTCCCTCAAGTCTAAGAACATTTTAACATTAGCTAAACAGTTGTTCTTCAAAATCAAGAAAAAAACGCAGTCCTTTTGGCTGGAATCCGACACACACACACTTCCTTTTGGCAAGTGACGAAATCTGCTTCTGAGCTGGGTAGTGTTTGGTATTTTATGCATATCTCGTTCAAAATAACTTATTTTACAGTG
This sequence comes from Solanum stenotomum, assembly GCF_019186545.1. NCBI lineage: Eukaryota > Viridiplantae > Streptophyta > Magnoliopsida > Solanales > Solanaceae > Solanum > Solanum stenotomum. The sequence goes on from NC_064282.1 coordinate 40,208,787, forward strand.
AATAAATATGTTTTGGAAAGACAATTCGTATACCTACAACTCTTGAGTTGATGTAAAATTCTAATTTAGCTGTTATGGAAAAGAAATAAGGGACGCAACATATGACAAGTTCTGTCCAGATTCTGGAATTAGAAATCCTGTACATTCAACTGTTTGTGTTTTAATTATATCATTTTGTACAAAACGTATTTTGCGGTGATTCTTGATTATTTGCAAGACTAAGAGATATACCTACATCTTTTATGAAGGATATAAATTCCATTTTGGTTGTTTTCTGTTTCAAATCTAAGTTGCGACATGTAGTGCGTTTATTGTGCAGAATATCTGTTTTGGGAGTATAGTCGTATTTGTACAGGCTGGGCTTACTTGTGATGATAACCCTATGTTACGCCATCACTATTGAGCTACTAGAAATTAAATATGTTATTGAATTCATTTTTTAAGGTTGTATATCCTCGTGTATGAGTTGAAGATTTTGATACGCTGGTTGGTCTACGATTTGAACTCATGAAGTCGTGTTGGACTTTTTTGTGCTAAAGAACTGAGGTTTGTGTATAAACTTATACTTGTACTCTTTTTACGTGCTGGTATATCTGAAATTTTATTTGGTACCTTTGTTACCTCTTGTCACTTTGCATTGTCGTATTGGTATTCTTTAATATATTAAAGACGCTTGTGTAACTCACCCACTTGTACGGATTGTTTGATCACATGGCACTCTTGTTGGGACCTTCTCCTTCTTGTGGTTGTGGCTTTGTCACTCTTGGCATGCCTCTTGATTCAAATCATTTACCATATTGACTCTGGATTTCTAGTCCGTCTTAAGAATGGAAGTTGTCCATTTTAAGTATGAACTAGAAAGCCATTTTTAATATGGTTCTTGGTTCTCTTGATTATTGGGTTTTGACCCTTCTTAATACCTGCTTGTGCTTGGTGTGACGACATGATGTATATATTGGGTGAGCCTTGTTGTTGAATCTCTTGGAAAACTGTGCTATGAGCGTTCTTGACATTTGGATCTTTAAATATCGAACTTTATAATCTTTATATATTGTTTACTTGATTTATTTATTATGTTCAAATATGCTGCCTTTTACTTGAGAATGATAACTTGGCGAATTTGAGGGCTCCGAACTTATAGTTTTTACACCACTAAGCTATATGCTTAGCGATAGTTATTTCTATGGTAGGGAATGTTCAAGAGGATGCTTGAAGTTGGCCATTGAAGATGGAGATTTTGAAAGTTTTAAGGAAGATCACAAATGCATATAGGCATATATATTTTGTATAAACCTTGGAACTTGTACATGATCTATGTTTTGTATATTTACATGAGAAGTTGAAGGCTAATTTGGTCATGTCACCAATGGGTTGTAATATAAGTATGGCTATATGTTTTTATCATTTTGGGGTGTGTAAACCCAAGTCTTGTAATATACTAAATTTACTATTTGTTTCGAATGTTTGTGTGAAGCATGAGCAGGCTGATTTTAGTACTCGGAAGCTTGAAATATTCTTGTTATTTCATCCTTGAGTGTGAGGATAATATATATACATGAGAAGCTCGTCAGTTATTTGCTTAAAGTACTTTACAGAGGTCTTTATGAATCTAATCCCTCTACTAGATTATAATCAGTAGGCCCTCGTTAATCGCTTTTGAACAACAAGTATAAGTTAGATCTCTTTGAAAAGGGTCGCTACAGAATATCTGAGCTCAGGGCATCTAGTATGACCACAGTTCTAAAGTTCATGGAGAGATCGGTGGACTTCAGCTCATCCACATCCTTACGAAGTCCAATAAGATCGACCTTCAAGGTCGTCACCACATCATTGGCTCCATGTCTTGTCTCACACACCTCTACTCTCTCCGTAAGGGCATTAATCGATGCTCTGAGAGGTGTCGATGCAGCAACAATGTCCTTCTCGATTATTCCAAGAATAGCGGCCTCTAACTGGGAGGCACGCACATCGGCGGATTGGCCCAAATGCCCTATCTTAAACAACATCACCTGGGTGATCGGAGGTCTAGAAGCAAAGGTATCAACAGATCTAGGGGGAGGAGGTGCAATAGAACTTCCAGGAGTATTAGAAGGTGTGGAGCTAAATGTACCAGAAGGCCTAGTGGGTGGAGTAGGCATGCCTTCCTTTGCAGGTATCGTATCAATGTCAACCATCGGGGATGTTCCCACCGAAGCTGCTATTCTCTTGTCAGCCTCGTCCCACGTGTACTTGGCCTCTATACATCGAATCTCGGTGGAAGATATGGGTGTAACCTCTACATTTCTCTTCTCATGTAGTGGAACTCGAGCCTATCAACATAACTCGGTGATCAACACTGGCAATGAGAGAGACGTCTTGCACTACTTTGCCCTCATTGACATCTCCTGCTCAATAATCAAACCCAAATTCAGCCTCTTCCTAGCAATTATGTACCTAAGACTGGCCGCCTTTTGGTGGCAGAAGATAGACTCGTTCTTGGATGGCATGATCGTGTTGTTGATAAACACAAATCAATACCTAACCGCCACATTAAGATCCCCCTTCTCTATCGTCACTCCGACCTCAATCCACCTCGGGGTGATGTCTGACAAAAAGTGGGCCAGCCAAACTTTCAAGTCATCCAGAGTGTGTGTTTGGATTATGCTCTGGTAATGATGCATTAACTCTGAAGCTCGCAAAAATACCGCATTTACGTCATATCTACGGACCTTAACATTCTTTCCTCGGTCCATTATAAAGTCCACCGGCTTTAAGGCGCTAGCCTTTTTTATCCCTTGAGGCACCAAGTCATTGTCAGTTGAGTAGAAATCCCGGAACAAAGTCGGAATGTATGGGCCACAGGGCTTGGTGTAGACCTCAAATCTGTGGAACCTGAGAGTAACCCACACCGCTTGATGTCTGTCCACCAAACCATCTGTGGACAATCTCTTCTCCTCTAATATGGTCCTCAATCCCTCGACCTATAGTCTGTTGAGTGACCGGGGAGGAGGAAGTGTCTTTGTTTCCTTTACTCGGGATGTAGATGCATCCTCATTTATAACCACTCCACGTGCCAGCTTTCAGGGCTGCATGTCTCTTCCGGAATCTTTGAGTCTAGCCAGTCGTGCAAACAACATAGAAAAACGTCAGAAAAAAATCTAGAAGAAGTGTAGAAAATAAGTTGCAAGAAGATTCGCCGAATAACTTTGGCGAGGCAAGGCGGGCTCTCAAAAGATTCTAGAACAAATAAATCAAAAACTCAAAGCTATTGGGGATGTCCAGGTCCTTTCGGCAGATCGCCGACACCAATCGGTGAACTAAAAGTAGCTCACCAAAATTTAGTGTGTATTTTATGGAAATAGGGGCACAGAAGGGAGATCAAGAAGCTCTCTCGGCGAGCTCAAGATTACAACAAAAAGTTACTGAACAAAACTCAACAATTTAGGGAAATTAAGGGCAGTCTAAGGGGACCTATGAGAACACTCGAACCACTCCGCGAGCTTGACTCAGCTCGCCAAACAGCCCAACGTGCAAGTTTCTTACCCCATTCTTCAAAATCAAACACATATCCCACTAGATCAAAATTAAACACCTACACTATGAAATTAAAGCATGACCCATACTACCGATGCCCTGGGGTACTCAGACTTCCCCAATTTGGCCAAAATTGGTTATTTGACATCTTTTGCCATTAAGAATGACATCGGTCGCTCCATCATTAGCCAAAATATGACATTTGGCAGAATCCGGGGTTTCTCCGACTTAACCCCGCTAGACCCAACACATATTTAGCACAACCCAACAATTTAGACTTGATTTCAACAATCAACAACACGGGAATCATGATCAAAGACCGAATTATAATTATTTCACTCAAAATTAAGAAAACACAAAATTACACGATTATTATCAAACAATATTCAACAACAAATTACCTATTTCATTCGAGTTCAACCACATATAGTGTTTGGGGTTCGAAAACCAAATTTTTATGCCTAAATTTAATTGAATTGCTTGCGGCAAAGAGTTCCAAAATTCTGAGAAAAGATCCCAACAAAACAAAGGTAAAATGCAAAAATATGAACAATATAGTATGTGGGTGAGAATACGGGAGTTCAAAATGAGAGAAGGTGAAGGATTATTTAATTTAAAATTGTTTGGCCCTTTAAAATCTTTCAGTTCGCGGGCCAGTCAGTTGAGTAAGTCGTGCCCGCTGAACCACTTGGCAAAGCACCGAGTGGTATTTTGGCTCGCCGAGTTTTACATAACTCCCAGTAATTTGGGGTTCAAATGGCGTACAAAGTCGGGCTCACCGACTTGTTCGGCGAGTCACCGAATGAGCATTAAGCTCACCGAATTGCCCATATTTCTAATCATTTTCATTTTTCAACCTTCATAATCAAAACCCATTATTCAAAAATAAAATTTAAAACATCAAAGACATGGGTTGCCTCGCTAGAAACTCCTTAGTTAATGTCGTTACACGATGGAAATACTAATTCAAGCTTCAATTTTTGGGTTTGCCATTGTGTCACTATGTAACCCTCCTTTTGGCCTCGGATTAAGATGAGTCGAGATTTGACTCATTTGTGTCTCTAGCTGCTTGATGGACAGTGAATGTGCGGTGACCATTTGGTTAAGTGTAGAGACATCTTCTTTCATTTCTTCCAAAACTTTGTCCGACCCTTCGACCTTATTTAGAATGCGTGAAAGCATGTCTTTAGTGTAGTAATTTTTTTAGTAAACCCTTAGTTCTTTAGTCTTTTGACGCTCATGAGCTGGGATGTACCTATCTCTGTCACCCACTCTTTCCTTCCAAGTAGAGTTACGATCACTCCATTCCCTATCACAATCTCTCCATCCATCATCTCTATTCCAATCCGAATTTCCACCTTGCACGAAAAAACCCTCCTTGATTTGCAAGGAAGTTCAATTCCTCATCATATAATTCCTCAAAATGTGCTTTATCTGGGTTTACTCAACCAACACCCACATCATTATCACTCTTCAAACCACTACGCATCACATATTTTTCCAAGATATCCAGATGGGTCATCATTTTGGCCATATTTTGGTCTCTTTCTTGATCCTTCTCGATCTGCTCTTTCTTTAACATAAACATTAGAGGAGACAGTTGGTCCTCATGAGTGTACCATGCTCTATTTATGTTGGTCATGCAGTCGAGGAGTTGAGACACTACCTCATAAGGTAGTTGCATTATACCTCCGAGAACAAGTTGATCAGTAACTCTTTTGTTCACCGAGTCAAGACTCCTATAGAAATATTGTCACGTTGTTTGGAAGTCCGTGAGTCGGGCATTGAAGTACCAACTTCTTAAATCTCAGCCACGTCTCGTGAATTGGTTTACCTTTCAAGCATTTGAAACCTTGGATGCTATCCCTTAGCGTCATAATTTTCGATGGGGGAAAAAATCTCACCTACAATGCTGTGGTAAGTTCATCCCCAAATTTAATGCAGTCCCACGGTAGCTCAACTAACCATTTGGTAGCTTTACCCATAAAAGGAAATTGAAACAAGCTGAGACAGACTGATTCTTGTGATATGTTCTTGAATGTGAATGGATCACAATTATCCACAAAGTTCTTGATATGCTCATGGGGTTTTTGTGAGCCAACCCTCCTTATAATCCTTTTTTATGGAGGAGATGTAGAATCATGCTAGTAATATGGAAGAAAACATTCCCCTAAATAGGAGGTAGACGTATTGCACCAACACCACCCTATTGAATTGGGTCATTTACATCATTCAGATGTCCATTATAGTCTTGGTGGGCCTACTTGGCTAACATTACTCCCGTTCGCGCTCATCTCTTCCTCTGTTCAAGACAAGCAATACAAACAAAACCAAAATAAGTCAATTCAACTACAACACAAAATGAATAAAATTCAACTTCAATAATAAAATTTTAAATACACCACTCCCTGGCAGCGGCGCCATTTTGATTAAAGTTTCAAACACACCTCATTCAATTCTAGGTGTAAATGATCGTTTACTAGTATAAAATCCAACAAAAGGTTAGGGTCGAACCCACAAGAAGTGGTACGTATTCAAATTGAGTTATGAAGGGAAAACGTAATCTAGTAAGTTATATGAATAAGAATTATCGAAAATATGTAGCTAAATTTAAAGGGGTGACAACAAAATGTCAGATGGGGGAATTGGTTTGTCCATTAACAACTAAAACAAATGAGAAACCAGGGGTTTCAACAAGATTTAGAGGATTCTCAGATGTGATGGATTATAAGTTAATTACGCTATATGGGTAATTAAGATTTAACAATAATTTGCTGAAACATTATGGGTAAGTTGGACTATAAGTGCAATAGTTATCTCTCGAACAACTATTACGATTCAGGTTATTTATCTCGAACATCGACAAGCTTAAAACTACGAAACAGCCCAAAACCTTAATTTATCTCTTCTCTTCAGTTAAATAGGTAGGAATGAGCAAAGATTCACCCTCTCGAGCTGAACCCACAATGACCCATACACTATAATCATCAATTGATAACCTTAGGTTAAGAACCTCTTTCTCAAGCAAGCCCAAAATACTAATCTAGAATTGTATGTGAACTACAATTTATAAATCATTACTCAGATATAAAACAAACCCAAATTACAACAGAAAATAAATCATTAAAAAACAATACCCATAATCCAATTAAACAAATAATCACATGACCACACTCGAAGAATTGTGGTTTAAGCTACACATCATAAAAATAGAGAAACGATTATCAAATACATTAGCCATGTTCTGGTATAGGTACTCAAGTTTTTACAATGGTCCAAATTTCTTAATTTCAAAAACCCACTAAGAAATCCTTAAAGTCTTTAATGGAAACTCAAAAACTAAGAGAAAAACTCAAATACTCGAAAACTTGGGGATCAGAACTATTTCGGAACTAGAAACTCGTTAAAATTCCTTTTAAATTCCAATTTATAGTTGTCCACTTTTTAGCCTAAAAGTCCATTTGGCGAGAATAAGTCACGCCTCACCAAGTGGTTTCGGTGATCCGCCCCCCTTTCATCACCATTGCATTAGTTAACAGCCTCACATGTCCTGTAACTTTGGCGATCAGAGTTGCCATCGCAGAGTTGATCGATGATTCTCGGACTGCCCATTTCTGTCGCCAACTTGGTTCTTCCCCAAGGCTGGCATGCTGGAATTTTGGGAGAGCTAAAGAGCCACTTGGAGGTACGTCGAGTGGTCTTGGTGATCACCAGGATCACTTTTCTTCACTTCTTCAGCTTTTTCGTTCCTTTTTGTCCGGTAATGTCATTGCCTTGCTCCTTAGCTTTAATATTTACAAATCAACACTTAAACATTAGTTTAGAGCATAAAATAGGCATTTGAAGACACTTATACTATCAAACCAAAGCCCTAAATGAGTCGAAACCTCGCACTTATAATCATGTAGGATACATTTGGATATATTTAGTGATTTTTCTTCCTTCCTTGACATTACATTGGCTATTTATCTCTTTTCTCAAACAATTCTGACATCTTTTTGTTTTCTACTTTTTTCCTTGACTTGTTTCAGCACAGTTGTGACTTTAACTTTTCCATTCTTTTTTTTTTGTTTTCATTTTTTTCTTTTTCTTCTCTATTTGTTTTTCATCATCATTATCAATATTTTTTTTTGTTTTGGGTTCAGTCACACCCTTTACTATCTTTTTTTTCTCCTACACAACTCTTTTCATAACAATTTATTTCAGTTTTCTTCTTCATATCTACCCTTAACTTATGTATTTTGCATGAGTAGAAGTGCACAATGACCTAAGTTGGACAAGAGCAGAGATTAAGGTAACTTCTGAATTAGACACCCTTAACTTAGGGTATTGGCCTAAGTTAAGGTGCATAATCTCCAAGGAGGGACTAGGGCCAAAAACTAATTTTGTAGGGAAGGTGAGTTAGGTGAATCGAAAGAAGTGGTATTCATTAAACTCAAATATTCGGATAGAAGAGAGCATTTATTTCCTTTGGTTGGATTCTTTTTAGGTTTAAGTTGACTTATATCAAGAAGGGACTGATAAACTCTCAACTACACCTCATCCAATACTAGGTGTAGGCGATCGTAATGTAGTATAAAACCCAACGAAGAGTTGAGGTCTACCCACAGGGAGCGGTACAAGTTTCAATTTAGTTACGATGTTACAAATCTGGTCTATCGGTTATAAGAATAGAAATTATCTAAAACATGTAGATAAATTGAAGGGATTGACAACGAAAGTCAGATGGGGGGATTTGTTTATTAATTAGCAACTAGAACAATCATCAAAACAGGGGAATCAACAAGTAGAGAGGAATTCTCGGGATGTGATTGATTATAGGCTAATTTTACTATATCGGTAATTGAAATTCACTAACAATTGCTAAATCTCAGTAGGAAGGCTAGACTATAGATGCAATACCTTTCTCTCGAACAACTATTATAATTCAAGCATGTTCTCTCAAACCTCGACAAGCTTAAAAATATAAGCAGCCCAAAACTCTAATTTATCTACTTTCTCGAGCTGGATAGGTAGAAAAAGGTTTAGGGTTAACTCTCTCGAGCTGAACCCACATCAACACAATTACTACAATCTTTAATTGAAAACCTTGGTTATAAAACATTTTTCTTAAATAATCCTAGAACACTAAGTTAGTATTGCATTTGCAACTACAATTCAAAGAAAAGTACACAGCTATCGATTAAACCCACTTCAATTGAGCATTTAAATCAGTAAACAACAATACGCATAAGCTAACTAAGCCAATAATCACATGATCACATCCCAAGAAATGGGGTTTTAGCCACACATCATAAAAAGGAAGAAACTATTACCAATTATGTTAGCAATGAACTTGGTAATGGTTTCCAAGTCTCTACGATGCTTCAAATCAAATTAATTAAAAAAAACAATTTAAATTATTCAAAAACAAGTCTGAAAAGCTTTAAAGTCTACAATGGAGAACTCAGGAGAACTTGATTTTGATTCTACAGTGCTTGGATTATAATCTTATATCTTATCTACTTTTCAAATTTCAATTTATTGTGTCCAAAATTTTGTCATTCAGGGCCATTAGGCGGAGTAAGACGCTCGTTGCCAACCAAGTCAACGATGTGCCCTTTGCTCCAGTCCATCGCCAGTTTTCCTTGGCTCTTAATCCTCAGGGTTCTGTGACTTTAGGTGATCGAGGTTTATGTCGCCGAGCCATTCGGTTGTCTGCCGACTGTCCATTTCCGTCGTCAAATAGGTTCTTACCTAGGGAAGGCATGCTGGAACTTTAGGTGAGCTAAAGATCAATAGGGCTGCTCGCCAGGTGGTCTTGACGATCAACACGATTGCATTCCTTCAACTTTCTCAACTTTTTCACTATTTTTTTCCTAGTAATGTTGTTGCCTTTCTCCTTAGCCTTCATTGTTGCAAATCAACATTTTAACATAATTTTATAGCATAAATAATATTTAGGACACTTAAACTATAAAAGTAAAGCCCTAAATGAGTCGAAATCTCACACTCATCAACACACCCATCATAAAGTTTTGCTTGTCTTCAAGTAAAACTCAAGTTCAATTAGTTCAACAAGGATGTCTACAAACAGCGCTACTGAAGACACAAAGGCACACAAGAGGTTCAAGCTACACATACAATGTTCAATTGTGCACTCTAAGTTTCAAATTGTGACTCACCACTATCTTATATACTGAAGCTCACAATGCTTCCTTCAAATGCAAGTTGAAGCTCAACAAAAACATTCAAATTCCATCACAACAAGGATGATTCAGTGCTCACTCAAAGTTTCTCAACAATTTAAAATATCTAAATTAAATACAACTCTCACACTCACAAAGATGAAAACATGCATGATTCCACCCATAGGTTTGCCCTTATTTTACAATGAACATTTCTTTCAGCTCACTCAAGATCACAAAGGTGTTTCCAAGGCTTGCAATGGGGCTGAGTGTAAATGTATGGTCATTTTGGCTTAGTGGCTTCTACCTTCATGAAGTATGGCCCAAAAATCACTTTTTCTCCTTCTCGTTATCTTTCAAACATGTTCACAATCCACCCGGTTATTCAACTAAACATGACTCATCGTATACCACATTTGTTTTGTTTCTTTCAGAAACTTTATTTCACAAATTTAAACTTTTTCAGTCTTCTTCACCATTTCTTTTCTTTCACTTTTTTTACATAGAGGGTTAGATCTTTTTTGAACTACGCATCAAGGGGGATTTTTCACAATTCTTGACTATCTTTTTTTTTAACCACACCCCCAACTTAGGCTTTTGGCCTTAGTTGGCTATTCAACAAACTAATACTTCATGAAGGTTATAGGTGATGGGACTAAGAGGTCAAAATTTCTCAAGTTTCTTCCAAAGAAAATGATAGGTTCAAAAGGTGCCAAAAAAGGTTCACACATCTCACAAGGTGACCAGAAAGAGGTACAGATTTGGTTCACTCTTCAAAACTTTTGCGTAAGATCATTTAAATAGCTTGATTCAATCATTCAATTAGACTAATGGGACAAATTCTAGGTGTCATCAAGCACAATAATCAACACAACCTCACTTTACAAGGCATTCGACACCGTTATCAATTATCAGTTTACACTTTGTAGCATGTAATGTTTATCATAAGAGACTTAATCGACAACCGGCTAGTCATAACGATATGCTAAGAGTTCACATATAACCTATGTAACTCAGATTTCCTCATCGTAGCCTCATATTCATATCGTTCAATTAAGAGAATTATTCAGTCATCGGTATTGACCACAACCGACACTCGAAAACGCAAGAAAACCACCACAATCAACCATAAAAGAGGTGGCCAATTTTTGAGTCGGTTCAAAACCATTTGCACATTAAAAATAATGGACCAAGATGGATCAACAACCAAGATATATATATAAACACAAATCAGCTCCAACATTCACAAAACTATAACCAAAACCGAAACAAAAACAATATCCACAAAAACAGCCTAATAGAGGAAGGTATGGAAATACCTCACCATGCCAAAAAAATAGTCGTTGTCCTCAAATGCAAAGAAAAACAAAAACATTCTAAAAGGTAACAGGAGGGAGGAAAAAAAGTCATCCTGCCAGGCTAGGCCTGGGCTGAAGTACGCATATCAGTCACTCCCTATATCTGGGCATCAGTCCTCGGTACATAAGCATCTTTGGCTCCACTCGACCCCACCATAGAAGTATCCCTCTAAGAGGCCTGCACACCTGTCGCAATCATGGTACCCTCCAGGTCTACCAAATCATTATATACAACGTCCTCTTTAACACCCACCTGTTCCTCCTCTATCTATACCTCAGACTCAACATCTATATCATTAGCACTAGCAACATCGTCGGTCATAGTAGCTGGAGGAACCTTAGAACTGGTTGGAATATCAATGTTCAGTACCTCGAGAATCTCCACCATACCAGACAACATCGACAAGTCAGTGGACTTCAACTCGTCCACATCTCTCCTTAGCCCAATAACATTTGTCATCACAACAACAATACTTCCCTTGCTCTTCTCACAATCCTCAAACCTCACCATAAGGGCATTCAATGACAACTTATTACCCTCAATCAACGATCTATGATCCATAAACTCAGCCCTAATAGGAGCTAGGGCGACAGTAATCATCCGCTCTATCAACCCAAACACGACAACCTCTACTCGGGAGGAACGCACATTAGCAGATTAGGCTAGATGGCCCATCCTGTATAACATGTCCTGGTTGATAGGGGGTCGGGAGGTAGCACGAACAGAAGAAGAGGGAGGGTGTGCATCAGTAGTACTAGGAGTATCAGAAACAAAAGGGTAAGATGTACGTGTGGGCCCACTGGCCTGAGGGGCAAACATATCAATGTTTACCTTCGGAGATGTATCTATCGGGGAAGCCCTCTCCCAGTTGGCCTCATATATAATCTACTCGGCCCGGATGCTTTGGATGTCAGTAGAAGAGGTGGGTTAGTGATCATCACTGCCACATCCGTCTTCTCAACTCTAGGAATACAGGCCGTTCGGCACAGGTTGGTGATCATCATAGGAAATGGAAGTGAGGTCAGGCTCTGCTTGGCCCTCATGGCCATCTTTTGCTCAATCAGCAGCCCCGAGTTCAACTTCTGGCTCCATAATTGACCCTAGATAGGCCGCCTTCGGATGGCGAATGATGGACTCATTCTGGGACGGTATGATGGTGCAATGAATGAACCTGACGACCACGATGAGTACGCATTTTTATATAGGATCAAACGGATTTTGTCATGTTTCTACGATATTAATCTGTATTTACTTGCATGATGCTATAAATCTTCATCAAAGTGCTTATTTTTTTATAATTGAACAAAAGCGAGTCTGAATGGGAATACATAGTCGTGGAGCATTCTGAGTCTTTGCTTTAGGGATCATTCCCGCGCATCTCCTTACTTTATAGCAGTTATTGCTCCGATTCCAAAAGGTATAGCTTTCGCCAGAGCTTTTTCTTTGAAATCAGAGATTGTTCCAATTTCCTACTGAGATAGGCAAGCATAGGTAGAACTAGACGTATCTTTCTAGGCAAAGATAGGTTAGAATGGATAGCTCGCTGGTGGGATTGACGGGACAGATCACTATTGCAGAAGGAGATAGAATTGGGCGAAGAATTATGGCTATAAATGTCCTCGCCCTCTTAGGAACATGGTTCTAAAGATTTAATCTCAAAGTGGTACTAAAGATTAGGTAGAACAAGAACTATAACTAGAATTCTTCGCCCCTCCCCTTGTACAGTGAAGCATGTTCGGAACATAAGGATATTGGGCTCGTCTATTATAGGTTATTAGTTTATGGAGCTATCTCAGATATCTCGAGTAAGGAGATGTGATGGGTTTGCTAATTAGAGTTCTATTTCTAGGAAGGAAGAGACTATCGGGAAGCTCACTCTCGGCCGGGCACGAAGCAAATGGTAGAACGTAATATCTCTTGTTGGTTCGACTAATCTGATGAGTCCACAAATTGGACTCATTTTGATAAGAGTAGTGTCCTCGAATGCTTATTTTGTCTAAATATCTGATGAAAACTCTTATGTTTCAGGTATTTGAAGTTTTAGTGAAAGCATAGACATTTAGGTGCAAAAAGGTACAAAAAGGCCAACAAGAACGATGAAGCTAAAACCTGAGCATCGCCAAGCACACTTTTAGATTTGCCGAAGGGATTTACTCCACCCTTTGTTCCACTACGCGAAACCATGAAGGAGAAGGATCAAAAAGGCGATGAAAGAAGTAGTCGGCTCTTTGCTGACTAATTCCGCGAAGCAGTACTATACCGCCCAATGGTCTAGAACGTGAAGGTTCTGAAGGAAAGCACTAAACGGCGATAAGCCAGACGAAGGGTGAGTCGCCGAAGTCATTTGGCGACATCGACTAATTTCGCCGAAAGATCCGCCAGTGCTATTTTCTGAAGTCTATAAATACTGAACTTATTATTATTTTTAGGGATTGATTTTTTATTTTTAATTTCCAGAATAGAATAGTACTTTTTAGATATTTTCTCTCAAGTGTGGAGAGGGTTTTTGGGAACTTGAAGAAAGGAGTTCATCTTCCCCAAGTTGGAAGTGGGTCTTCTCTATTCTTCTCCCTTTGCTTAAATTAAGTTTTAATTTCTTATACCCATTTTATTTTACTATCATTTTAGGTGTGTTTTGTTATTTCTTGATGTGTGGCTAAAAACCCCCATTCTTGGGGTGTGCTTTAGCAAATATATGTTGATATTATTGTTGGGTCTTGCTTGTTGATAGGTTAGATGTAGTTTAATGGTGATTTCACCTAGTGGTTGTGGTTTAATCTAAAGGGTTTGTAGTTGCAAATACAAATCCACCCATGTGTTTTCGGCTTGCTCGAGAGGGAGGTCGGAAAACCAAGACCACTAGATTGATGGCCTAAGGAGTAGGTCGACATGAGGTTCAGCCCGAGAGGGTGAGCCCTAGTCCCATATCCTCACACTCAGCCCGATAGAGTGAGTGGTGTAAGGCGTAGGCTAGTCTTAATACGGCGAATGGGTGTCCGAGAGGAATGCATTTGAAACGCGGTAAGTTGTCCGAGATGGAACTTATTTCCATTTAAAGCTTAGCCTAGTCACTCTTATCCTACAAACTTCTTGTCAAAAGCATGTACCCAACTATTTATCTCAACTTGTATTGCGGTCACACCCCAAGAATATTTCCCCATACTTGATTTTTTTGTTAATTTTTGGTGCTTTTACTACTTGTAACAAAACCCCAAAACCGATATTTCACACTTTCGTGTCACCCCTTTTATTTACCATGTTTTTACTCATTAATATCTTTAGCTACGACTAGTTAGAGCTAAATTTTATTTTTATAACAATTCGAAAAACCACTCCCTTGGGACATGACCCCAACCTTTAGTTGGTGTACTATACTATCGACGATCGTAGACACTCATACTGTAGGTTAGTGTTGTTGGTCACGATAAGCATCAAAATGGCACCGCTGCCGAGGAGTGGTGTTATTTGAGAATTTTTAGATTAGTAGAATTTTTGATGTTCTTAGATGTAGTTCACTAACTTTACTTTCAGTTTTGTTTTTCGTTGAGTTGTCCATTTAGTTGAGCATGGCTTAGCGGAGTAGTGACAAATTGGTCGAAATAAGCCAAGTAGTCCAAAAAGACCTCGCGCTGACCGCACAGACATCTCAGCTAAACGACTTGGCACTAAAATCTCAGTGGTGGAAGTCCAATGCAGTAGGAAGGGGAGGTTCATACCCCCTCATGAGCAGAGTAAGTCTAGAAATAGGGAGAAAAATTATGTCGAGAACACACTTCAAATCATTATCCAAAAGATCAACGATTAAGATCGGGTGTTGGAAGAATGAAGGAGAATATTGAAGTGTTGAATCAAATGATTAAATCTCACTCTAGAGCAATCCAGCTAATCAGGTCATTCCTGAGTTTTGCAGCACCTCATCTCCACCCAAATGACATATTAGGGACACCTAGTGACACTAGAGCTAACCCTAATAACAAAGAGTGTGACAGAACTTACGTCGTGCCACGACGTAAAATAAGGCGCTTCTTGGGAGACAACCCAAGGTTTTACTGCTTATAATTATTCTGTTTGAATAATGGTGTGCTGATTTTGTAGGTTAAAGTGAGGAAGATGTTGAGAAGTTCAAGTTGGCGAGACAAGGACCAAGTGGGCGAGTCGCCGAATCTATCGCCGACTACGACTTAATCCGCCATTGGGACCCCAAAATAAGGGATGTCCTATAAAACTTGGTGAGGTAAGTATGCTTTTGGCGCATTGCTGATTTAATCGGCGATAAGATTAACGTCACCGAATGACAAAGAACTGAAGGGTTATATAAAGGCAAAATGTCAAAATGTTTGAATGTCTCACTTTCCCTCGTCTCAAACTCCTCAAAATCACACCAAAGGTACTTTTTCTTAGGTTTGTACCTTTCCATTAGTATTTTAATCGGTAAATAGTGCTTGAGGTTGGATCTCTTTGCTGCCTAGCATTTCAAAAATCAATTTGATCGGCATTAAAGGTTACCCCATAAAACCTCAAATTTATCTTAAAAGTTTTTGCATTCTTTTGCAGTTGTAGTATCAAGATGAAGTGTGCTGAACCTCTCTGATAGAAATAAGTTGATATGCTATGTGTGATCCGAACTTAGTTGCCTGAAATATTTTAATAGTCGAATGCCTTGTTGTTTGTACTTAAATTTGATTGAGATTGAAATGGGTGCCACTTGATTGTCATTGTATTGGTTGGGTAACACCTAAATATCCCACATTTGTGCTAAATAAAAAAGAGTTGCTCGATGAAAGAATTGGTGACAATATTCTTAAAGGTGATCTTAATTAAATGGCTAAAATTTGCTAGGACCGGAAGAATTCTGAAATGATGGGAAGTATGGGTCTTGTGTGAATTTCATGTCTGCATGCTTTAATTTCATTTTCAGTGCTTGTATGGTCAATTCTAAGAAATGGGTTGAAAAATAGGCAAGGTGAATCATTCGGCGAGATGGGTCGTGCCTGCCAAATAATTCAGCGGTTCGCCTACTAATCTTGTATCGCTCTTCATTCATGTCCTTAGTACTAAGAGATCTGTAGATTTCGGCGGACACATCCGTGGTCACCAAGGTAGTCAGCGACTCACCATTAGTACTTTAGACCACCTTTTGCATTCCTCTTCTACCCTCTTTTACTGTATGTTTTGGCAGACTACTTCGTCCTCGCCAAAAGTAGTCGGCGTCTTAACAAATAGAATATTTCATCGCTTATTTGCCTAGATTTCAAGCTAATACCTTCGGCGAGTTCGACCTAGCTCACTAAAGAGATTTGGCGATTCGCCGACTGATCGGCTAACCTTTCTGCTTCAGATTTTCTGTGTTTTAGTGTCATTGTTCTTCTGACTAATCACAAACTTTTGCAGATATGGTATCCACAAACCCAAATGCACCACCTCAGAAAAAGGTAACGGGAATTACAATCAATGAAGAAGGATCACGTCCTTCACAGAAAAGAAAGTAAGATCTCCCACAGGGAGATAAGGCAAACGAAAAAAGCACATTGCTAGGAAGGGCACAAATGTTGAACCAGCTGTTTCTGAGCCGGAGGATGAACAACATTTGATAAATCGAAAGGAGGAACTTAGGGCTAGAAATCATCCCACATCTACTGGAACCCCTTCTGTTGCCACTCCCTCAACTACCGAATCAGTTCCGACTCCAGCACCATCTCCAGCGGCTCTTGCACTCCCTGTAGCTCCACCTCTACCAAGGTTGCTGAACAGACTAGAAGGCGATGGTTTACGAACCATTCTAGAAGAAAAATTATTTGTGGACTGTTTGGAAGGTAAGCATCCTGAGGTTTTTGACACACTCAGGTATCACAAGTTCGAGCAGTTCACTACACCACGGGGCTCTTACAACCCTTTTGGATTTGGGAATTCTACCTAGCTTATGGGGTGTTGGTCCCTAAAAATAAGAAAAAGGCTACTGAGTTCTGACCGGTGAAGTCGGTTATGGTCAGAGTCAAGGAACTGGAGTGTCACATCGAGCATATTAATGTCGTATTGGGTCGACCGCTGCACTTGGTACTACCCTACTAGGGTTTGCCTACTGCTTAGTCCCTGGATGAGTTGAAGGGTTGGCTAGCTCCGATGATCTCTAACACCACCCCGAGGTGGATGGATACAGGAGCTCAGATTAAGAAGAGGGATATGAACATTGCCTCCCGGTACTGGTTTGGTTTCATCAGAAGCACTATCATGTCATCCTAGAAGGAGTCCATTCTGCGGCATCCTAAGGCTGCTTGCCTTGGGTCTATCTGGCTAGGAGGCGGATCGACTTGGGGCTACTGGTGTCACAGGAGATGCCTATTAAAGCCAAACAGACACAGACATCTCTTCCCTTTCCTGTGCTGGTCACCGAATTATGCCTGCACACTGGAGTACCCCGAGATCCTGCCAGCGATATAGAGGTCAGTCCATCATTCTCCACTGATATCCAGCATATAGAGGCTGAATTTACAAGAGAGGAGGATGACAGGAAACGAGCAGCCCCAACAGATAATTCTCCAGAGGTCAATATTGACTTATTATCAGTAGAAATACCTTCGTCCACCATGGCCTCTGAACCCTCAGGTATACTAGCACCTTCTTCTTCTTCTGCCTCACAGGTTCCAGGTGTTTCCTTATCCTCCTTGCCTGCCAGAATCACTCGGGCCATGATCCTGAAGATATGATAGTTGGCCTATTCAGCTGATGTGAGAGCCACCAAACTAGAGAGCCCTATTCCAAAGATGATTGACAGGGCTATACTAGCAGCACTTAATCCTATTAAGACCTCTCTTGATGCCCTGACAGTGAGAGTTATGGCTTGTGAGAGCAGACAATGGGAAACCTCATAGGTGATGGCCCTAAAAGGCGAGGTAGCAAGTTTGTGGAATGACATATATTACCTTAAGTTTACCGACTTCACTTCACTTTTAAAGAGAGTAGATAATAAGGATGTTCCTGAAACCACCGAAGATGTGCAAAGGGATGGTGCAGCACAGGAAAAATCAGATGCAGAAACCGACGAGGATTTGATAGCAGTACATGTTGAGGAGATATGAGTGAGCCAAGATGCCAGGATATTTAGAGATTTGCCAGATCTAGTAAAGAAAGTTATGTCCATAACAGCCCCTAGTGGATCTGGCACTGCCTTCCCATCTGAGACTACTCCGAGCACTGATGTCCCAATAGATAGAGAGACTGCATAGCCAGGACCTTTCTTTACCCCCTCCTCTACCTTGCTTACATCTACTTTTGGATTCCGTATTACTTGCATTTCAGGACAAACTGCTTTTTAATTGTGGTGGGGTGAGGCTCACTTTTTGTGTGCTAATTGTGACTTGTGTTTTGTATACATTTTGGTTGTCTGTTTATAATTGTGTTTAAAACTGCTTTTGCTATTGTTTGAACTTATGGCTCTCTTTTGGGTTTAATTGCAAAATGATTTCGACCCTTTCGAAAAATTTAAATTTTTTCACACATTTTTGCCACCCCTCGTGAGTTGAACATGGCTATTCTTTTGCAAAAATTTAAGTCTCGGTTTCGATCAATACCGATGACTTGAATAATGCTCTGAATTGAACTAACATGAATGTATGACTACGATGAGGCCAAATGAAGTTGCATAGACAATGTGAGAACTCTTTCCATCTTGTTGTGATTAGCCATTTATCGAATTGATTCTCTTTTTATGACTGTTGCACACTAGCGAAAATGTGTACTCTTGCTTAACTTAAGTGTCAATGCCTTGTGTGATTATCTTGCTTTGAACCATGCATAAATAAACCTAGACTTTTCCCTGTTAGTCTGATTGATTTAGAAAGGTATCCTCTTGATATGATCTTAGGCAACTTTAAAGGGTGTGACCCAATTTTGACATATACCTCTTTTGTGGCCTACCCGTGAGTGTGTGAAACACTTTTTGAACACCCATTGAGCCTTACCTTTCTTTGGAAGAACCTTGATGAACCCTAAACCTCACTTGACCCACTAGCTATAATCCTCTTAATTTGTGGTTTAGTGAATAACCAACTTAGTCTAAAAGCCTAAGTTGGGGGTGTGGTGAAAAGGAAAAGGAGAAGTCAAGAAGTGCAGGAAAAGTCCCCCTTAACCCATGGTGTTGCAGAACAGTGGAAAACCCTTCAAATAAAATTAAAAAAGAAAAAAAATGTGGAATAAGGTACAAAGGTAATCGGGTTTCCAAGCAATCCACGAAGAAGCAATCCATGAAGGTGAATAAACAGATGACTTAGAAGCATTAGAAAAGGAATCGATAAAGGAAAATAAGAGAATGCCCTAAGAGTACCACATCCCACGATAAAGGAGACACTGAGCCTGAATGACCATACATTTGCACTCATCCCCATTACAAGCCTTAGAAAGACTATTTTTTATCTTCAGTAAGCCGAATCGAAAGTCGAATGGAAAATAAGGGAAAACCTATGGATAAAATCATGCATTGTGTTCCTCTTTTTGAGTGTGAGCATTGCATCTGATTCCTGATCTTCAATTGATTAACCTCTGTATGTGAATATGGAATCATTCTTCATGTGAGGGCATTTCGATACTTTTTGTCGAGCTTGAACTTGCACAAATAGCAAGTATTGCGATCACGAGAATATCTGGTATTAGTGTGTCACAACTTGAATCTTTGAGTACACAGTTGATATGTGCATAAGTAATTTGAATCTTGTTGTGTATGTTCATGTTTGAGTCTTGTCTAGCACTGTTTGAGACACCCTTTTTGAACGGCTGAACTTAAGTTTGCTTGAGGACAAGAAGAAGTTTAAGTTGGGGTATTGATAAGTCCACAAATTGGACTCATTCGAGGTTTCATTTCGATAAGAATAGTGTCCTCAAATGCTTATTTTGTCTAAATATATGATGAAAACTCTTAAGTTTCAAGTATTTGAAGGTTAAATGAAAGCATGGACACTTAGGTGCAATAAGGAACAAAAAGGCCGAAAAGAACGATGAAGCTGAAGCCCGAGCATCACTAAGCACACTTGGCTATTCGGTGAAAGGATTTACTCCGCCCTTTGTTCCAGTACACGAAGCGCTGAAGGAGAAAGAGGAAAGAGCCGATGAAAAGAGTAGTCGGCGCTACGCCGAATAATTTTGTGAAGCAGTACTATACCGTCCAATGGTCTAGAACGTGAAGATACTAAAGGCAAGCGCAAAATGGCTATTTTCTGAAGTCTATAAATACTAACCTTATTATTATTTTTAGGGATGGAATTTTTATTTTTAATTTCCAGAATAGAACAGTACTTTTTAGATATTTTCTCTCAAGTTTGGAGAGGGTTTTTGGGAACTTGAAGAAAGGAGTTCATCTTCCCCAAGTTGGAAGTGGGTCTTCTCTATTCTTCTTCATTTGCTTAAATTAAGGTTTAATATCTTATACCCATTTGATTTTACTATCATTTTAGGTGTATTTTGTTATTTCTTGATGTGTGGCTAAAACCCCACATTCTTGGGGTGTGCTTTAGCAAATATGTGTTGATATTATTGTTGGGTCTTGCTTGCTAATAAGTTAGATGTAGTTTAATGGTGATTTCCCCTAGTGGTTGTGGTTTAATCTAAAGGGTTTGTAGTTGCAAATACAAAGCCACCCATGTGTTTTCGACTTGCTCGAGAGGGAACTCGCGAAACCAAGACCACTAGATTGATGGCCTAAGGAGTGGGTCGACATGAGGTTCAGCCCGAGAGGATGAGCCCTATTCCCACATCCTAACACTCAACTTGAGAGAGTGAGTGGGGTAAGGTGTAGGTTGGTCTTAATGTGGCAAATGAGTGTTCAAGAGGAACTCATTTGAAACGTGGTAAGTTGCCCGAGATGGAACTTATTTCCATTTAAAGCTTAGCCTAGTCAATATTATTTTACAAACTTCTTGTCAGAAGCATGTACCCAACTATTTATCCTAACTTGCATTGTAGTCACACCCCAAGAATATTTCCCCATACTTGAATTTTTTTGTTAATTTTTGGTGCTTTTACTACTTGTAACAAAACCCCAAAATCGATATTTGGCAATTTTGTGTCACCCCTTTTATTTACCATGTTTTTACTCATTAATATCTTTAGCTATGACTAGTTAGAGCTAAATTTTATTTTTCTATCAATTCTCAAAACCACTCCCTTGGGACACGACCCCAACCTTTAGTTGGATTACTATACTATCGATGATCGTAGACACTTATACCGTAGGTTAGTGTCATTGGTCACGATAAGCATCAACATCAAGCTATTAGAAAAGAGACCTCGGAGAAAGAATCCATTTTTATGGTATTTTCTCTTCCAGTCCATGATTAGATCTTCAAGCTTAGTCCAGTCCGGATCCATCCTAAACCAAAGAGCGGGACTAAGAAAGGGGCTTTGAGATACAATGTTCATAACCTCTCGATGGGAAATGGAACTTAGATCACAATTTGAACCTACTTATGAGTGGAATTTCGTTGACAAGCAAATTCCCCAGAAAAAACAACAAACTAGTCAAAGGACAGCCTGCCTTATTTTTCTCCCGTTCGGGACCCCTATTTTCTCGGAGATAGCCTGGTTTGAGCTAGAACAACAGATTGGTGAGCAAGAGCGTATTTCACAGCTGATTCAACAACAACCAGTTTTTCTGGGGAACTTTCATATGAGTATGTTCTTTCTTTTAATCTACTATAAAGGTTCTAAATTGGCTCCTTAATATTAAGGATAATTACATTTTTGAAAGGATCAAGGGCTCTACCCTCTCTCATAAAGTCATATGCTCTTATCGTCAACCTTCGTGGCTTTTTGCTCGTTTGGTCTCGCTATTTCATTCCTGATTCTCTCTTTCAAGCTTCTTTCCATCATGGGGATTTCTTCTCCTTTCGTCCGTTCTGCTAGCTGGTGTCACTCTCTCTCTTACTTATCTATCCCCTTACATCTTTACCTCTCCTACTCCACTACTTCCCTTTTTCAAGGTGTGATTAATGCGCCTTAAACCTCTCTCTTGAAAAAGAGCATTTTTAGAGAAGCCTTAGTACGTGAACCCATAGGAACAGGGCCCTTCTTCTTTGCAAAAAAGATTCTGAAATATCATCACATCAGTAGGCGCAGAAAGCAAATCTTGTTATTGAATTATTGAAAATCTCAAAGAGATTGCTTAGACAAATCTTTTTGTGTGGGGCCGTTGTTCCCCACCTTTCTTACCTTGTTTTTTGGTCTTCAAATTATGTGACTCATAAGCCCTCCGTATCTAAATATAGATTGCTAAAGGGCGGGTTCCGCAGTTAACTAAGAAGGCGATAGATTGGCTTGGAGAGGAAAGGAAACTCGGGACTTAAAACAAGAAGGATAGGAATGAATTGAATAAGGAAAGAATATATAAAACCTTGAGCATTTTCTCTTCTCGGCAATGGTTGAGAGTAAAAAAGAGTTATCCACATAGAAGGATTGCTCGTATATCAGGTAGATGTTAATCTTTATGACTTCAGTGACAATGTTGTAAGCACCACCTTCGTCAATTATCTTGATATAGAAAGGGAAGAGGACAGGGTCTTACTTACTTAAAAGTCCAAAAAAGGGGGGAGTGTCCTATCTTAGTTTCACTTCCTTGAACTGGCTACTACCGCGCAATGTGACCGTGCTTGGTGGGTCATTAATTAATCAGTTTTAAAAGGAGGGATAGATTTCAACCTAGCTTTCAATCGTCAGGCTAGTAAAGCGCTCCTTCTAAAACGATTGTTAAGGTCATTCACTCGATTCCCTGCTGCCCGTTTATACCTTACAACGAGTATGAAAGATGTCTATAATATTTGACTTACTTTCGAATTCGTTGTTGGAGAAAGCGAAAAGGATTCCTTTTGGTTGTCACATATTCTCACCCTGTCTGCTTTGTCTATCTGTTCGTAATGCTTCCTCGTTTTCTTCGACTGAATGAATTCTGAATTGGAATCATGAATTGGATTCAAACTAATATTGGTTTTGTGACTTTCCCTTTAGTCGATCATGATGGGAAGATCCCGCTGCCCCAGGTTCTCGGCACCCTTCTCACCGAAAGGTGATATATTTGCCTAACCCATACCAATCTGATCCCTTTCTTTCCATTCCTCTCCGGTCTGATCCATTCCATTCGTCTAATATAGCCAAAAAATATAGCAGCTTCAGGCATGTATAACAAACATTTTGCACGTTAATCTCATATATACTTATATTTATTATCTCTCAAATAGAATATTGATATAGACTGAGTTTTTTCCATTTTTTTCAGATCGTGTGAAGTTGATCAAAAAAGTGGAGTTCTCTCTGGTCTTCTACTAATGCGGTTCCGCCCTCTCATTCAAGTTCATGGTATTTATCATCAAAAAAGTATAGTAAACCTTCTTGGAGGATGGAATCTGCATTTTTGGCCAAGGCAAGATGATCCGTAAAAAGTCTAAGAAATTGAGAATAACAAGAGTGTCCGAGCTCCCGGACCCGGAGATCCCTATTCTTGATCTTGAGTAATCAGTTATATTCCCATTGAGAGGGACAATCGTCGAGTGTGGTCTTTATTTCTGCCTAATTCTCGCCTCTCTCTTTAGAAAGCAAAAATGGGATATTTTCATTTTCCGGCATATTAATCGTAATCGGACGAAAGATTCAAAACCTGAATTGTGAGTCATGGGCCAATACTCCAACAGGACCTGGAGCACGAACGAATCTCCCAAGGAGGAGTTTGATGGGTTGGAATGGCCTGGAAGAGGAAGTGGCTGCCCTCCTCCCGGACCAACACTTAAAACAACAAAAAAGAAAATACTTCCATTAAATAAACAACAAAGTGAGATAGAAAATTGGTTCGTAAACAACACCCGAATAATGAGATGGAAAATCGAATATACATATATATATATATGATAAAGACAAGTCAAATGCCATATTCTTTATTCAAACAAAAGCAATTTCTACGAACGATAAAGGTCAAGCTCAAAAGAAGGATTGCAAAAAGTATGATATTTCAACTCGTGGTCATTATAGCGGTTCCTTCTTTTCTTTTTTCGATGATTTAAAGGCGACAACTCTTTTCACCAAGGAATTGAGGTTCAGAGCTATGAGCTATAACACATACACAAGAAGGAAAAATGTGTTAATGGGCGGGTACGCTAAGGAAGGGGAGTCATTTTCTTGTTTGGTGTGTTCGGAATTGGGTTGTTTAAAGCTACCCTTTCTTGAAGAAAAAGAACCTGGGACCAGGTCTTGGTGTATTTTGACATGATTCTCAATACTCTATCTAAACTAGGAAAGTCAGTAAGGAAAGGTGGGACAAAGAAAGTTCTACTTCGGGTAGCTGGGTGCATCAACCTCTTTCTTTCACAGGAGAGGGGACAATACGCTTTAAGGAGCTTGGGCTACTCAACCGGTAGGAATAGGGGCTTGTTTCCACAACTGAAAAAGAATCTTAAGCAGGATCGGAAACAGAATAAGATTGAGGAGAGGAAAGCCACTCGGCTCAAGCGGGGTAAAACCATTCTCAGAAATAGCAGGTTTAGCGGATGGGAATGGCAATTACGGGAATGTTGTAAAGGGTGAAGGAGCAAAAGAAGCTAACTCGAATGAAGAATCTTTCTGAGGAGTGACCCCAAGTAGAAGTTAGAGAATAGAGAAGGAATTGATCCTTTCCTGAAGGATATAGGACATAGGAAACAAACTAAATGATCGAACTGATGAATCTCACTCTACGTGGAGTTTACCAGCATCTAGGTAGTTTAAGTTCCTAAAATCGGGAGTCTCTGACTTCCACTTAGCTATTCTTTGAGCTTGCTTTCTAGTGTATCTTCAAAAGTAGAAAAGGTTTAGCGGTCAGTAAGAAACTCCTCAATCAAGATGAATGAGACCTTTCATGGATGTCTTAGTTGGACTCGACACCTCTACGCACCTTACGTCGATCTAGATGATAACAAGGCCTTTCTTCCTCATGAAGAAGTAGTAGAGACCTAGCTTTCCTCTATTTGTTAAAATGTAATTCTATACCTTTATCCTTGAGAATCGGCCGGGTATAGCGGGAAAGAGTTTGCTAATCTAGTTACATATCACATATGATGGGTACTTCCGATATTGTCTTGGGAGTTATCAGTATATATAGTAGAGTACTGAACTCCATTTACATAAGTAGAAGCATTCAAGAATCACTTAACAGTTCTTATTTAAATTTTCTGACTCTCATCTTGTTAACTGACTTAACCGCTATACTTATCCAAAGACAGGACAAGTTGAAAGAGCTTCGGTAGTTACACTTTTTGTATCGCATAAGAAAGAGAGTTTAGAGTTCCATACAAAGAACCTTAGATAAGGGGATTTCTCCCATTGACAGATCTTTAGAGTAAACCTTCCATACAAGGCAATCTTCTGATAGAAGGGAAGAGGCAGAGCACAACCGATTATGGGCCACAAGATGCACTGGTATTGCAAAAGCAAGAATGAGTTCACAACGTTCGAACAAGCTAATGGACCGACTAAACCTAAAAAGAGAAAGGGAGACGACTCTAGTGGTTGAGTACCCTAGGAAGGTATCGGATCGACTTCTAGTTGTAGGGGATGTTACTTACATCGGTTCTAGCTCTTTCTCTTGATTCTATTATTGAAAGATATTTCCTTACCTAAGAAAAGACCTAGAGGAAGAAAAGGAAGCCTCATAGACTGAAGCCTCTGTTTAGTTCTTGCTCCGGTTGGTTTACGAATCAAAGGAGACTAACAAACTACAACACACGCAAGTGTGCCGGTCATATTGACTATACCAATGCAACAATCAAGAAGGCGATCGAGAAGACATGAGTTCCCAAATAGTTGTATAAGTCTTTATCACAGATGTGAGCTTCCCCTCATCTTACTTCCCGCCACAAAGACAATAAGAGAAGGAAACCTCTAACAATAAAGAAGATTTATTGCAACCGGATACATATACCCTCGATACAAAAGCAAGAAAAAAAGTAGTCCTCGCCTCGGGTAAGCCCAGAAGTCAAGCAAGAATTGACTTCACACACTAAGAATATCATCATTATCTGAGAAAGAGCTTAAAAGATCAAATAAGATGAAGGATTTTCCTTTTTTTCATACTACCACATTGACTAAACTAAGAGAAGTATTTATGACTGATGGAGAGACTGAGTCAAGCACTATAGCACAAGGAATATCATTCGCTTGCATCGAAGATTCGAAGAAAGAGAACCTTCTCTGCTACGAAGGAAGAAAATAATAGACTGGGGTATGGATTTACTTACTATTCCACTGGAAGTGGAGGACTGCCTAGATTAGAATGAGGATTCAATATTTCATGATAGTTATCATAGATTGAAAAGGTACGGGCCAATAGCAATGCTGAAGTTTCATACAAAGGTGCCTTGAACAAGCAGGGAAAAGACGTTTAAAGCGGAGGGAAAACCAATCTCAGAAGGGACGGATGAAAGGGAAAAATCCTGTGATTCTTAGTAAGCTGACTAAAGAGCAGATAAGGCTGGCAAGGAGAGCGGCATTGCTATAGGTTCGATTCATAGATGTCTGTATCGCAGTCACAAATTGTTGTTGTCCTCAAAACACCCCTTAGTTTTTACTCAACTAGATCCGTAGTATCAGGATTTCTACCACTCGGTCGTTCTTATGGATCTCGATATGTTTGGCTATCTACAATTGAATAGAGTCATTCTAAGTAGAACCCCTTCTTACAATATGTCAGATAGAGCGGGATCAGTCACGTAATAGCCCCTAGCAAAATTCTTACGATGATTCATGCATGCATTGCTCGTCCTGTAAAAATGTCGTACACAAATGAATTCACTTTTAGTACAGAATAAATGGGCAAAATCTCGATGCAGCAACTTGCGAGGGGTTGTGCTTTGCTACTTGCTTAGGTTTCCATCTATTGGATTTATCAACACGGGAATGAATTCGTCCGTCAAACCAGCCATTTGTGTGCACCCGAACATGTTCAATCGACCTTCGGCGTTAGCGAGTTCCTACTACTATAGGCTCTAGTTAGGACGTAGATATGAACACCCCTTGTTCGTTAGAATCCACCCTAGAGTTTCTTAGTAAACGAGGATCGTTCAGTAATGATCTAGTCTTTCGCGAGACTTTAGTTTTACCTCTTTTGTTGGGTCCCGACTTCTCTGTTATGATCGCGTTTGGTACCCCTACTAAGAACTTCAGAGATAGAACTATGACTTAGGGAAGTGGTATATTAGTGTCTTATGCGGGAAATCCTTGCTCGACTTGTTGATCATCTATCAATACTGGGGAAGCAAGCATACCGATTATCAACTCGCTTGAGAGAACAATTCAAAAAGGAAGACCCAATGCCAGCCCAAGAAAGAAAGATGAACTAAAGTCAACTAATGCTTAAGACATCAAAGTTTGGACATCTAAGCCAATTTCGGTCCTTCCATCTTCCTCTATCTCAATAGCTTTCAAAATCTAGTGATTTGATTAGCTTACATCGCAGGATGATCTAAAGCTGGCCCTTGCTATCAGTCCAACCAAGGGCACCCCTTCCTACTCCGCTTAGTCGGTTGAGTAAACAAACCCGGATTCTAATATGGGTCGAGTAGTGAGTTCCACTTTCTCTTCCGCAGCAAGCCTAGTCTACTTTCGTAAAGTCAACAAGGCCTTACGTTTACGGTTGTTCCCAGACCATGGCGTATACTACCATAGCAATAGCATAAGAAGAATACGCATATTAGTAGGTAATGGTCCTAACTCCTAACCTATAAAAGCAAGGCTTGAGAGCAAGGGAACCCGTGCATTACACTACCAATCCTTGGGCTTGGGCTTTACTTATTCTTATTTACAACAAAGGAAAAGCCCATCCAAGTTCCTCTAAAGTCATTCTTTCTGGAAGTTATCTAATACCGGTCAAGAGCTGCCATTGGACGAACTTTCATCAATTCTCTTTTTGGTTTGGTTTCCAAGAGGTGTCAACCCTAAAAAAAGATCTTGTCCTTCAAAGATTGATCTGATAATTGCTTAAGTAAGGTAGTCGGTTCTTATTTTCGGTATACCGCTCTGTGAGCAGAGTGAATTAAGTTAAATCTTTCCGTATATGATGAGGAGAGTGATATAATTTTCCAATCTTTATCGTCGAATGCCCAAATGTGCATCTTCGAGTGTTTCAGCCGATCCCCAATCTCCCAATATCAATATTTTGGCTGCTCAAGCCAGTACAAGTACATAAGAGGCTACAATTGAGGAGTTTATTCCTGAGACGGATTTATCGATTGAACTAGATTTACCTACCCATTTCACCTTTTTTCTTAATTATGGAATTGAAGTTATCCAAAAAATGAACTGACAAAGTGTCTGTTCACAAAGACTGTTGTAGTTTCCGTAGTTGTAAGAATTTCTCAAGATTGGGTTGGTGTGAAGTCTACCACCTGTCTATCCTATGCTTTGCATGAACATCTAAATGTCCAAGATAAAAAGAATGAGGGGAAGAATCAACGAGGCCAGTGTTCTCGAAGAAAAAATCGTGATGGAAAAAGCGTGAGGATAATTTGAAACTCGAGATGTTAGAATGTGCAAAAATCAATGGGTTCAGGAGCTGCTACAATTGCTTCAACGGGAGCTGCTATCGATATTGGAAACATCCTTAGTTCCTCGATTCATTCCATGGCACGAAATCCATCATTGACAAAACAACTATTTGGTTATGCCATTTTGGGCTTTGCTCTAACCGAAGCTATTGCATCGTTTGCCCCAATGATAGCCTTTTTGATCTCATTCATATTCCAAGTTCGTTAGTAATCATTTAAAGTAGGTGGATAAGCAGGAATGGATCCCTGTGGTTAGACTAACTAGCCGAGAAGGCTAGTAAGGTTCCTGCTCTGGTGAAGTGAAAGATCTTTCACTATAGTGGGAAGAAGACAGGCAGGAGCGAGCCGAGCGAGAGCAAAGCAAGTTTCAGTGGTAGGCTATCTTCATGGTCCCATTTCATCAGCTTTTTCTAGGCAAGAGTCGCTCACATCGAAGTCAAGGTGAGGTTTGGAACCCACATTGGTCTATCCCTTTTCTTTGATAGGCGTAGAAAGTAGTCGCTGAGCTACTTCACACTTAGTTACTTACGGAGGGGCCTCATATCTTTCTCAGTGTCCGGACATCTATCCAATGACTTCCTTCTTTCCGGCCTTTCACTTTTCGCATGAGGAACAGTCTCTGGATGTTCCAGTAGCTTTGCTTTATTCTAAGTAATTTCTTACAAAACCATCTTGAAGATTGGATTTTGAATTCGTTTGTATCCAGCTGGGTAAATACGGTAGTTTTTTCCTTCTCTGAAGAGAGACCTTGAGAAGGGACAACTGACCTAGGCAACTTGTGGTCTGATTGCACCATCAGCGAAGAATAGGGAACATGGATATGCCAGGCGGGTCATGAGCCTCTATGAAGCTAGTGGTATTACATGTAGAGGCTGGTGTGCAGCTGGAACTTGAGCCGGTTTGCGACTCTGAGCCGAACTGTGACTCTCCAGATTGCTGGCCCCCTCATCAGACTGGGGGTCCAGGTGGTTCCTTCTCCGATATTACCACCTGCCTATTCTGGTGCCTCATGGTCAAGGGGACAGTGGGGGAGCCTCTAGTGTGCTCTGGTGCGTACTCCTCCAAACTGGATTCATTAACGAGTCGGAGCGAGGGTTCTACTGACTTAGACTTGCCTCTCATTGCATACACGGGTAATGTTTTGGTGCCATCAAACCTGTGGAAGCTTAGTTAATACTTAATGAAGTGAAAAAGAACTAAGAAAATTTTTTATAACATTTTTTGGGCTTAGACAAAAAATAAAAAAAAAACATTAGGCAATAATTGTTTTTGTGACCTACGCTGGTTACCTACTGACCGTGTCACAACCCGGGAGCACCCCCTAGTCGTAACCGGCGTACTCGACCTCGAAGAGGTCTAATACAAGACTCTTAGCATTCATTCATCGCATAGACACTAAAGCCATAAGGAATTAAAAACTTTCTTTACCAAGAAAACATTTCATAAAAAAAAATAGCAAGCGGAAGACTTTCTAGACTTTATACATAATGTCTCAAACCATCTAATACTTTAGAGTACAAAATTCGGGACTAATCCCGTACACAAATTAAACAATACTAAAAAGACATAAAAGAACATATTGGGTATTGTCCTCGAATCTATGAGGACTCACCAAGTCTTCATCTTCAACACTTAGAAACCTATCAAAGCCATGACATGTCATCATCTCCAAATCCCTACACTTTAGTCCAAAAAGGGAAAGAAAGGGGTTAGCACAATTAAGTACTAAGTATGGAGACCATGCAAAAACATGCCAAAAAGGACATTTTCAAGGAAGTAAATGCTTTCATATCATTT
>NC_064282.1:40240997-40308686 GCF_019186545.1 Solanum stenotomum
CAATTTCATCAACATTAAATCATAGGCATTAAACCCACTTCATTAGCAAATTCTAGGCTTTTAATGAAAACATGGGTTCTTGAAGAAGTTTCATATAAAAATCATCTTAAAATCATAAATAGAACTTCAATTCACCAATATAATGACTTTGAAAACATTTTACCCATGAACCCATACCTAGAATAGAAAATAGAAGTTTTGTTCTTTGAAGACTTTTGAAACCCTTTTGAATGGACTCCTTGAAGGAAAGATAATCAAGGATCAAGGGTCACCATACCTTTGCTATGATCTCCCACGAAATTTGATGAAGAAAGCCTTGAATCCAAAGCCCTAGCTCCCACTTCTTCTTCTTCTTAATGGAGGATTGTAGAGAGGGAAATGTTTTAGGGATGGGAATTGAACTAGTGGTATCTAGGAAATAATATATGTCCTTTGGAAGAATGGTCCAACACTTAGAAAAAAAATGAGGCGGGTGAACAGTAACCACGCCTACTGGAAATTGCCTTTTCCTGTCGAACAGATTTTACGAATATGGACATAACTTCTTCGTCCGA
Organism: Solanum stenotomum; assembly: GCF_019186545.1. Lineage (NCBI taxonomy): Eukaryota > Viridiplantae > Streptophyta > Magnoliopsida > Solanales > Solanaceae > Solanum > Solanum stenotomum. Next base: position 40,241,552 of record NC_064282.1, read on the forward strand.
ACTCCGAATGAGATGAAACGAAGTGCGTTAGGTAGCTAACTCAAAGGGATTTCCATGGATATGTTATGGGCCACCCAATTATTTGTGTGCTAGGAGATATGACCTTCCAAAGTAGACCCTCGAAAAAGGCTTCACTTGGAAATTTCGGATTTTGATACGGTTGCCCTAAAATTTGGGTTAGACCCATTTCCCACTTAATTTGACCCCCTAAACAAGAATATGAAGTCGGATTTTCGAAAAACAAAACGGATCTTTTTATATACAGCTAAACAAGTTTCCGGTAACTTCCGAAGCACATTTTAAGAACTTTTTGGGTCAAATTCAATTATAACCATTTCATTAAGTTCTCGACTCCAAACTCACATGTGAGGCTCTAGTTTCACTCTATCATTTTCCGGGTCATTACAGACCGTCGATGGAGTGACGAGCCATGGGTCCCCTCCGTAGGTCAGGGAGTCCAATTTTGGGTCTCTGATGTTGGAACCATGGACGTGCATAACGGTTCATCGATTGTAGTCCATGTCATGGTTCACAACATAACGATTTTATGTGCATTCAAACGATGGACCACGACTTAAGATCCATAGGTTGACCCACGATCAGTGGGTTGTGGCTGTTGATCAGTGTTGTATGCAAGCATATGATATCACCTTTTGTTTAACAAGTTCAACACAACAATCAACACCTAAACAATATCTAAAACATGCATTTTAACATATTACATGGTAATCTATCATTGTTAGGGTTTCAATCATGCAAATTTCACACTCCAATCACTTAAATTTTGAAAACCCTAAGTCAAGAACCAATTTAGACATCTAACCCACTTTATTGAATTCAATTAAGCAACACACTCACAATACCATCGTCCCAAGGGTAAAGTAGAAATAGATTAAAAGATTAAACATGCCATTATATACCCAAGGTCATGTACAAATTTGTGACTTTACTTTATACAATGAAAAATTCAAAGTTTTGGTGAAATCGATTGCCTTACAAGTAAAGCAAAGTTATGGAGTGTGTTGGTTGAATTTCTTCTTATTACTCAAACAAACTTGACACCGAACCCGGACCTTGAATTCTTTGTGGAAGAGAGGAACAACGGAGAGAAATAGAATTTTTGGGATAGTGGGGAAGATGTGGGGGGAGTAAAAATAGAAGTGAGGAATAAATGATAGTGATGGGGGATATTAATGGGTGTGTTTTGGGGGAAGTTAACGATTTGAAATGGTTGGGGAGAAGAGAAAAACAGGGCAAGTATTTAAAAATTAAGGGTTTTTATTTAAAGATAGTCCGAGTCGGGTCGACTGCAAACCCTAACATGGACCCACTAAACCTCATCAATAGTCCGTTGGTTGATCGACGGTCCGTCGATGTGCACCGTGGTTCACTTTTTTACTTAGTGAAATTCAGAAAACACACTGGGGGTCTACGAATTCCATCTACGGTGCATCGATTAAATGATGTACCATCTATGGGAACCATAGACCACTGCATCAACGAAAATTCTAGAGATTTTTCCTTTTCTTTCCTGCACAAGTAGCAAACATTAGGACTTCCTTTTCAGATTTTCTAGACTCTTTTTAGATGCGGACCCTATGCTACCTATATCTAGCCAACACTAAGATTCAAACTACAAAAATAAATTCTATCTAAAATACTAAAATGTATAAAAATCCGCACTACATAGAACAGAAAAACTCCTATTGTTGATCGACACTTCATGGGCATCAACTTTCTGAAAAATTCTAGATAAATCATTACGCATCTCCTTCACATTGTCCTCTCACATCCAATCTCTTCATCATCTTCTGCATCATATCTTAAATGCGAGGCATACTTTTACCACCCTTCTATTACCGAGTGGAACACATGGCCCAACCTTCTCATTACAGTTGCCATAGTTGTTTCGGTAGTAATTCTTATCACGATTGAAGTTCCCATCCTGAACATAGTTTCCAAAAGGATTGTAGTTTCCATAGTTCCGACCTTGGTTTCCTTGATGCAACGACCCGTAAAATGAATAAGTGAAACTAGAGCCTAACTAGTGTGTCTTTGAGTTGTTGTGAGGTTTGAGTGTGTAAACTGTTGTCCCGAGCTATGGTTGAGGGGTTTAGGGGTTAAACGTCATTGTACATCTCCCCAAGAACACCCCAGGAGTCCTTGAGGATGACCCAAAAGCCGAACCCCCTAGACCCCTTGAATCCAAAAAGTTGTCAAATTTGAGGGTGACCTACGTAAGGGGTCCACACCTCATAGGTCCATCCACTCCCCGTGGATGGCCTCCGTAGGTCATGGCCCCCAAATCCAAGCCACAGTCACAAACCATGAGGGCACAGGACGTCCTGTGGTCCCATCCACAGTATGTGGATGGGGTTTTCGTGATTGGCTAATTAGTAAATTGCTTTTAAGTCTATTTTAGTTGGGGGACAATTTTAATTAGATTATTAATGTATTTTAAGGGTTTTTAAAAGTATTAAAATAGATTTTAGACTTCATTATTAAAAAAAAACCTCCCCTCCCCTCTAAAAGTTCTCTCTCTAGAACCTCCATTGGAGGTGAAGACTTCAAGCTTCCAAGGTCAAGACTTCAAGTTTTTCAAGGGATTTTAGTGGATTTCCTCCATTAAACGTATGGTAGTCTTCATCCTTGACTTAATTTCTTTCAAGGAGCCAATCTCAAAAGTGATTTCAAGTCTCCAATGTTTTCTCTAAAACCCTGGTTTTCAATCTTCGCATGGGTTCGATTCCAAACGGTTTTCAAAGGCATTATTGCATTGAATTATGAATGAATTGTGGATTTAAAGATGAATTAAGATGATTTCTTCCTAGAACCCATGTTTTCCCACAAATTCTTAAATTGTGATTTGTTAGTGGGAATTGATTGATTATGCAAGTATGTTGAATTGTTGATGTTTATATTGAATTAAGTGATTGAATCATGTCAATTTCCTTATTTATTGTAGCAGTTTGGATTTATGGATTTATTTTGGTTCATAGACCTACGGGGCAATTTCATGAAGGATTATGTATGATTATGATGTGAAGTATATGTGTGTGATATCAATGAAAGTGTTATGATCATGCTTAGAATGTAATTGTGTTATGATTGAATGTTATTTATCTATTAACACTTATGAATTGTGATGATCTATGTGTAAGGTTATTTACATACACACACTCATGAATGACTAATGAATGAAGTTTTCTATGATTATGTTAATGATGATGGATTGATTGAAAAGTTATTCTCAATTGTACTCTAATGAATGACAATGACATGTTGTGAAATGATTTTCTCACAATATGGGATTCTTAGGTGAAAGGCTATTCTTATCTTTGAATCTATGAGCTTTCCAATAAATGAATGTTGGGTTTGAGATGGATACTCATCTGTGAGTTGAGTCGGGGTATCTAGTAATAATCTCTTATCCCATAATGAACTAAAGCAGTGAATGTTAAGTACTCCGTGGGGAATAATGCTAAGCACCGAGTGGATATGGATTGAGATGGATACTCGGACGTAAGTTGAGGAGGGATATCTAGTAGCAATCTCTTGAGATGGATGCTCATACATTACTTTAGTCAGGGCATCTAGTAGAAATCTTCCTATCCCATAAAATATGTTCCCACATAGGTCTAGGTAGTGGATCCACTTAAGCTAAACCAATGGTCCTACCTTAGGCAAGTAGCAATCCCTTATCCGGTGAGGGTGAAACCGGGATTCCATGAATTGCTCACATGATCTATTTCGGTTAAGGCTTACCCCCAAAAAAGAATGTTAATGAACTATGGCTTCTTAAGAATGCACTACTTAGTGTAGGTGGTGGTATGGGATGCCATCTTTGCATTGCACAAGTAGGCTTTGAGAGAGGTTGTGGTGTGTTCATTTAAAATATTAAGCGTAATGAATGTGGTCTTATGATGATGTTAATAAAGAATGATGACTTAATGTCTAATTAATGAAGATGCTCTTATTGAAATGAAGCTAAAGAAGAATGTAACTTATGCTTGAATAAGATGATGCATGGTATACTTGGATTGTATTATGTGTTACTTGCTTGTTATGATTTATGGTGTATGAACGTGCCTTGCCTATGGTGACTTCAAAGGAGTACTTAGTGTGAGTAGTAGTATAGGATGCTACTTGCACATTGCACAAGTATGACTTAGGGTTGTCTTAGGTTATGGTCCTTATGTGATGATATGGCTTATGTAATGTTTATGTCTCTTATGTATGAGTATTGTGTAAGGATGGAAAGGTTGAATGGTAAGTTATGATTGAATATTATGCCTCTTATGCTTATGTTAATATGAAGGTAATGGTTTGTATGTGATTATGTACTAATGTGGTTAAATGACTTGTATATTGGTTATGATTGAATATTATGCCTCTTATGCTTATGTTCATGAAGTTTTCTTAAAATGGCATATATCATGACTTTCAAATAAAATATCCATTTTAAGCGTGTTTTTGCATGACTATCTTACTTAGTACTTAATTGTGCTAACCCATTCTTCTTCATGTTTTACCACAAGTGTAGGTTCTGGAATTTAAGTGATTCTCTCTAGAGAATCTTGGAATTGAGATTCTCCAAGACTAAGCGGTATGTCCTCAGAGATCGAGGACAACTAGTTGATGTTTCCTTTTTTTTCATGTAACAGACTATTGTTAAGTTTGTTGATTGTAAAGGGTTGTGACCTTATTTTTGTTTCAAGAATGTTATTTAGATGGCCATGTGAGACGATAGACTTTCGCTTGCTTTTAATGATTTAGATTGTTAGATTTATAAAGAAAAGTTTCAAATTCCGCACTATTTCTAAGTATCGTATGCAATGAATATGCTATGAGTCTTGTATGAGACCCCTTTAGGGTCAAGTACACCGTGTCATTTATGGGGTGTAGGCTCAGGTCATGACAGATGACATTGGTGCCAATTATCCGAATTGGAACCTAAGGCGTTAGTTTGGAAACCCCCTGTCTGATCATTCACAAATTCGGATCTTCATCGTAATAGTACTCTTCAACCGGCGATGGTGGCACTCTAGGAATATAATTTAACGCATTCACTTGCACTGCAGTTCAACTCACATGATTTAATACCAACCCAACTTTTGTCCTTATTTGGGCCATCTCCTCTCAAATATCATGATTTGATTGACTTGGTGCAGTTTGGACGGCAAACATGCTTCTCCCACTATTTGCCTTTCTACTACTCCATGCTTTATTGTTCTTGGAGATCCTCTAAAGTATCTCAGCAATATCCTTAAAGGTCCATTCCCCATAATATCATCCAGCAATAGCATCTAGCACAACCTTTCCATTGTAATCATGTCCTCTATAGAAGTACTCCTTCATTGATTCATCATCTATGCGGAGGTTCGGCACACTCCTAATGAATCTATCCCACGAACTACTTACTGACTCTCTAGGTAGTTCAATCAAGTTATTTAGTTTATCCTTGAGTTTCAACTTCTTGGACACTGAAAAATACCCCTCCATGAACACCTTGTGAAGTTGGTCCCATGTACATATTGAATTGTATGGCAGATTGGAAAACCACACAGCAGCATCACCCATCAATGGATGTGGGAATACTCTCAAACCTCTAATGTCGATATCCAAGTCATGTCGACCCACACTACTCATACATATACTCGTAAATTTAGTATGTGAGCATATGGATCTTCCGAAGGTAACCCATCGAACAACCCTCTTATTTTAGGCATTTGCATAAGACTAGTGGTCACAATAAATGAATTTCCCTGAGGTAGTTGAGGGAGAGCAATAGAACCAGTTGATTCCACCGAGTCATAGTCAACCCTGTAGTTATCACGAACTCTCTGTGCGGGCTGGTTTTTCTCCCTTTTTACATTTTTGATTAAATGACCACCATAAACCTGAGCGGGAACATTTAAAACTCACAAAGGTTGAAAACTAACTCCATCCCCTTGGCCCTCTCCGATGGGATCATTGTGTACCATTCTTCTCAAAGTTCTCCTCAATTCTGGATAATAGGGAGTCAGGGGATTGCCTTGACTCCGTGTAATTGGCATACACTAGAGGTAAGACTTGTAGAAAATAAAACCAAAACAAAAACATAAAATCAGGAAATAAATGACTAAAGTTCAATAATGAAGTTAGTTTAATGTAAAAATCGTATTCCCCGGCAGCGACGCCAAAATTTCATACGCCCAAATTACACCTCCCGAATGAGTATAACCGGTCGTTGCCAAATAAAGAACCTAAATTTCACGTTTGGGTCGATCCCAAGAGGAATATTGTTTAGACTTAAGCTAACTTACACTTATCTACTTTTAGTCAAACTATTTTCAAGAAAAGTAACAAAAAGGGATGGTTTTAAGTAAAATAACAATTTGTTGATTTGTTTCACTAAGTAACAAGTAAACGAGAATTGCAGTTTGAGACATAAATATTAGATAAAGATTAGGGTATAGGTGTTCCCCACAAGGTCATAACGCAGTGTTCCTAATAATAGTTATTTTATCCTAGTGATTGACATGCAAGTTTGATAAGTTGGGTATCCCCAAGTGATTTGTCCTCCAAGTAGGCAATTTCACCATGCAACTTTGTCTGTCTACATGTGTGTACTTTAATAATCCCTACCTCTAACCTCAGATTAGACCTCGCGTCAATTGAGGTGGGTATTAGGCCTCACATCAATTGATTAAGGTTAGGCTTCTTAACTAAATCTCTGTTGTTTAATACTTTTCTCATTCACTACCTCCTTGGTCCGGAAAATATGAAAGAGGTGAGTTTTATTGTTGGCCATCGTTAAAAAGCATTTTAAACGAAAGGATTAACAATGCATGCATAAAAACTATTTTAGAATTACTTATTTGCTAGTTACACTTTGTTAATTGCTCATGGTTCCCACAACCCTAGTTGTGGATTTAGCTGCTCATGCTCGAGAATTCACATATAATATTGTTGTTACTAAGAAGAATAAGGAACTTACAATCAAAGTAGATGAATGCCAGAATCTTGAATTGAAAATCAAAAGCAAATTGCATAAACGATCTTCAACAATTAAATTGCTAAAAATGTTGCAAAATAATTCCAAAAGCTTAGAACAATACTCTCCAAAAAGGTCTAACCCCTAAAAACGTAAATTACAACTTATATTTATAGTATTTAAATCCTAAACCACGTAGGAAAAGAAAATAAAGAAAATTCAATTTTTTGCAGTTTCGACTGACGATGATCAATGACGGGCCGTGGTTCAGCAGTTAGCAAATTTTCTTGGTCTTGTCATCGACGGTTTCCACCAACAGTTCAGAGGTCCATTCATGCTCCGTCATGCACGTATCTAGTTCAAGTACTGAAACACATCTTTTCTGAGTCGATTGACGACTCCCATATACGGTCCATCACTCTAGCTACGAGGTGTTGGTCGCCTTTGTGGTTCCAAACACAGGTCAGACTTCCTTGAACCATTGACCCACAGCTTTTACCTATGGCTCGTCAACCGAGTGATGGCTAGTGGGTGAGCTCATAGGTACCAAACTCATATTGTTTCATCTATCTTCAACAACAACCGCTTCAGACCGATTTCCTACAAAATGAGATCAAACACCATCATATCTAATAAAAAATGTCCAAGACTCGCATAAACTCCAACTGAAATACATAAAAATACCGTTAACTCATGGTATATCATAAGGTATTGTGGAGAAATCAGTTAGTTGAGGGTGCTACTTGGGAGGCTGAGGCCGATATCCTCATCTTTTTCCTTCTACTCCTACTCTTGTTTGAGGTAATGAGTTTCGCATGGTTTGATTTGTTCCTTGTGTTGGATTCATGTATCTTATATGTTTCCATGATTTCCTTATTATGCATGATTTATGAAAAGTTCGTGTTTTGAGAAAATTAGTCAATTTGATTAATTTCAACATGTTTATGTGTGCATGAGTATGAAATGCATGAAGACTACTTGATATGATATTGTGAGCATTTTTTAGCTTGGAGTTGAAGTTTCCTCCTTGAATTCATGCATTTGAGTATGATTTTGGCTTGGAGTGATGTTTCTTCCTCAGATGTTAGCTTAGAGTTGATGCTTCCTCCTCGAATAGGTCCATTGATGCATGATGGGCTGATAGATATAGTTCAACCACTCTTATGATGTTTTGATAATTTCGTAGGTTGGAGTCGATAGTTCCTCCATGGTTATATGCATTTTGATGACGTTACATTGTAGGTTGGGTTGTTAGTTCTTGTCCTACTCTTTTCGTACCAAATTAAATCTCATTCGACAACGAATGATCCCAAGGGGGAGATATTGTAACACCCCGGATCAGAAATATTGTAAGATAGCACTTTTAATCAGCTGTAGGTGCCAACCAATGAGGGCCACTCACGACCCATGGACGGGACCATGGACCGTAGGTGTGGTCTGTGGATAGCACCTCCCTAGGCATGTCATAAAGACCAGAATCACGGCCTGACCAATGGACCATTAGCAAGACCACGATCTGTGGTTGGGGGCCGTGGCTTGATGGCCAAAATTTACTGTTTGAACAACATTGACAGACATGCAGGACGGACTGTTGGTCAGTCCACGGTCCATCGATTGGTTGTCCTGGGTCATGATTGGCAGTTATTTTCTGGGGTAGTTGGGTCTTTTCCCAATTATTTTATTCCTATACTACACTGTTTTACCCTTCATTAAGACCCCTATATATGTGTTTTCAACCCCCAAATTAGCCTATTCACATCATTCTATCTAAATTCACCAAAAAGAAAAACTCTCCAATAATTCTCTCTCTAGAAATCTTGAAGAAGAAGAATTCAACGTAGGGTTGCAAGTCAAGTCTCAATTCCCCACATTGAAGATTAGCACTTAGCTTTAAGGTATGATAGTTTTCATCCATGGATTCCTTCCATTTATGGAGTCCCCAAATTCTTCTATTTGCAATGTTAGAAATCCCCAATTGAGTTAGGGTTTTCTTTATTTGTCATGGGTTCTCTTGATTACTGATTTAAATGATTGAATTATGATCTTATATGCAAGAATTGATTAAATACTATGATTTTATGATGATTTCCTCTATGAAACCATGTAATCCCCATGTTTTCAAGTTATGATCATGTGATGTGGATTTTGAATTATAAAGGAAGAATTTTATGAAATTAAGAATTTATTGGTAGATTTGCATGAATTTATGATGAAATCCATGGCTAACCCATATTTTCTAAATGTTGATGATTGAAAGTGTGTTTTGAAACTTGAAAGGTAAAATATGAAATTATGCATTTTCTTATGAAATCTATGCTAATGTTTTAAGGATGCTTTGAAAGTAAAGTATCAATGATGATGTTGTTGTTGTGTTATTGAAAGGAAATTCTCATAAACACATAAAAGCATGATGTGAAAGGTTTTCTCACATAATAAGGGTTCTTAAGGTTGAAAGGTCTTCTCACTAAATTTAATCAAAGATTAACTGCTATCCTAATGAAACCTAGATTGAATTGGTTATTGAATGATGCCTTTCCATGGATAATTACTTAGCTTGGATTGGCAACATGACGTGACCGTCCATGGGTAATAAGAAAAAGTAAGAAATGACTATTCCATGGGATTTATGCTTAGCACCGGTAGAATATTGAGATGGAAGCTCTCCCGTTAGCTGAGGTCAAGCTTCTAGTAGCAATCTCTTTATCCCTTAACTATGTTCCACCGTAAGATGATTTTCTAGATAGACATTAGATAGTGTATCCACTTAAGCTAGAAGTTATGGTCCTTACCTTGGCATGTAGGACAACCCTTTTCGATGTGGGAGACACCGGGGATCATGTTTTAGCTCACATGGTCTCTATGTCGGTTAAGGCTAATCCCCAACAATAATAATGCACTACGGTTACTTCAAAAAGTATCTCATATGTTTTCAAAGGCTTTAAATGATGTTATTGTGCATTGACCAAAGTTTTATGACTTATGTTTTCTAGACATTTCATATAATGTTTTAGCTTGGTCAATTGCATGTCATGAAATGTCCCATTTTAGCATGATTTTAATGTTTTACGCATCACTATCAGACTTGGTGCATTTTACTAATGCATACTCTTGCCTACATTTCCCCAAATGTTGGATCCGACAGTCAGGTTTCTCTGTTTCCTAGCTAGTGGTTGATCGCGATATTCCTGAGCTTTGGTTAGTCCTCATACTTCAAGGACGAACTAACATTATTCTTACTTTCTTTCTTGTATTTCATTTTTTGGACATGATGTATGGGCTAGTCCAAATTTCATTCTACTATACTAAATGGATAATGAGAAAAGTGTTTTAGACTTCTGCTTTTCTTTTATATAACTATTGGACTTGGACAGTTGTTTTACTTATTATGTTTTATTTCTTATGTTATTAATGCTAGTTGGCTTTATGGGGTCCCTCAGGGTCATATACGCCATGTTACATCTAGGGGGTACACCTGGGTCGAGACAAGTCTTATTCATCATAGAAGGCAAACTTAAGCAATCGTCGAAGCTCATCACCTATGATATCATGTTATATCTTATCTTTTATAGATATGGGGAATCACCTTTTGCCTCACTATAAAGGAACATGGGTAATCGCCTCTAGCCATTCTTAACATTGGTGTCATGGGTACTCGCCTCCTTTATTTCTATAAAGGATCATGGGTACTCGCCTCTAGTAGAATTCACAATTATAGGAACGTCGGTAGTTGCCTCTTCTTCAACTTCAAGAAATAAGGGTAATCGCCTCTCATCCTATTCTGAGGTATATGGGTAATCGCCTCATATCCTTTTCATTAAGAGGTCATGGGTAAACGCCTCTAGCCTGTTCAATATCTTAGTATTTAGCTTAGATTGATTTTAGGTGAGTAATCCTTTCAACCTAGAATCATTCAATGTGAGACAAACTTTCACATTCATACATAAGACAATCATGTGGGAATGAGCCCTTCCACAACAATTACATCAATAGTCAACAATTCATAACATATGCTTCACTCTCAAAGCAACACATATAATAATCTTCATATATGCTTCCACCTCAAAGCAATTCATATCATATTCATCTTATATTCTTCAATCTCAACGCAATTCATAATGTACCTTATTTATCCAATAAGAATACACCTAAATCCATAAATTCTCCTTTCCTAGAGTAAAATCCATTTACATCAATTTTACCATAGAAACACGGGTTGAGCATGGACATGTAAATTCATCCTAAAAACATGTAACCCTCTAAATTCATGCATAAACAATCATAACCCAATCAATTGGATAAACATTCATAAAGACCCACAACTTAGAAGAAAACCCTAACTCAAATTGGGGACTTTCTACTTTTCAATTGGGAAACTTAAGGGCTCCAAAGATGCAAGGATTCCATGGATGAATAAAACTATCATACCTTGCTATCAAAACCCACAAGAAATTGGAGAATTGAGACTTGACGTTTAGCCCTAACTTCACGTTTATTCTTCCTTGAGTTCTAGAAAAAGAGAAATATTTTGGAGTGGAAAAACTTTGGTTTTTTTTTGGGTTTTAGAAAATAACTTTAATGGGTGATTGTGGGGTTAAAATCACTTACATAGGGGTCCTAGGCATTGCTAAAATGACATAGTATTATTTTAAAGAAATCAGGAACAGACCCAACTACTTTGACTTAAATATGATGCAGCGTCATGATGGAGGCTACAATGAGCAGTCGAGCACTTAATGGACCGTTGTGATGGCATTGGTCCTTGAAGTTACTTTTCTTGACACCCCTTAAACATATTTCCCGAGCCAACACACATCCCATCAAGGCCTTCCACCACGGGCAACACCACACCTTGTGGTTCCCTTCACAGACCGTGTAGACCTTCGTGAAGGGTGCCAGTTGCTTGTGACATTTATCTTTGTCCCTTTCTTTGACTACTAGATTCCAAGGTGTTACATTATTATCGAATGCTCTATGGATAATAGAAGCACTTATGCTAGAAGTAATGCAAAAAGATTGTTGAACAAGAAGCCCCTCATAAAACTCCTCAAGCCTCGATCAACCCATTAGCCGAACAAGTGACTAATGCTGAGTTTAGGGATGATTTTCAAGTGTTGGTCCAAGCCATAACGACTCAACCCAATAGGAAGGTTGTGGTCTCTGTCAACCCAAATATTGGTACCACGGTATCTAGAGTGAGGGATTTCGCTAGAATGAATCCACTAGAGTATCATGGTTCTAGGGTTGAGGAAGATTCCCAATAGTTCATTGATGAGGTTTATAATGTGTTGATGATCATGGGAGTGACTCCGGTGGAAAAGGTGGAGTTGGCCTCTTATGAACTTAAGGGTGTTGCTCAAATATGGATTAACCAATGGAAAGAAGGGAGACAGAAGATGTGGGTCCTATTGATTGGGAAATCAAAGATTCTTTACCCTTGAGATGAGGGATGAAACATGCTTGAATTTATCAACCTTCTTCAAGGAAATATGAATGTGGAGTGAAACACGATGGCAAATGTCTAGTGATTTCCAATGTTTGTTTTGGTTCTAGTAAGATAGACCACAAGATAAGATATTTTCCTTCAGTTGCTAAGAATGAGGGAGATAATCGTTGAAGGTCTCAACACTATCTTTCATTTGGTCATAGTGGTTCAGGTTAAAATTTTCCCAAGCAAAACCGATTCTAAACACTTCACACTCGTGGTGATCAAAAGGGTTATCCCGATGTGGTTTCTGGTATGTAGAAAGTCTTCCAACTTCATGTTTATGCTTTACTTTATCCTGTTGCTTCCTTATCTTTTATGATGACATATGTGGTTATGAGGTTTGATGTTCTTCCAAATATGTTGTTAGACCCTTTTTTCTGTCTCTACTCCTATTGGTGATTTTACTGTGGCTATGAGGGTCTATAGAAAGTGTCTCATCTCCTAGTCCCACAGAGTTACTATGATTGATTTGGTACAACTTGATATGCTAGATTTTGATGTTATCCTTGGTATGGATTGGCTACACTCACGTTATGCTTCTATTGACTTTAGTTCTGATATAGTCATGTTTCAATTCCCGAATGAGCCTATCCTAGAACGCATACGGGAAAATTCTATGCCTAAGGGTCAGTTTGTCTCTTGTCTTAAAGCTAGAAAGATGATTACTAAGGGTCGCTTATACCATCTAGTTAGGGTGAGGGATGTAGATTTTGAAACCCCTACTCTTGAGTAGGTACCCGTTATTACTGAGTTTCCGGAAGTGTTCCCGTATGATTTTCCCGATATTCATCCCCAAAGGGAAATAAACTTTGGTATTGACTTTCTCCCAGATACGCAACCTATTTATATCCTTCCTTACTAAATGGTTGCGGCCAAACTGAAAGAGTTGAAAGACCAATAGAAAGATTTGTTGGATAAAGGTTTCATCCAACCGAGTATCTCTCCATGGGGTGCACCAATTTTTTTTATTAGAAAGAAAGATGGTTCCCTCCATATGTGTATAGACTATCAACAATTGAACAAGGTTACAATTGTGAATAAGTATCCTCTCCCAAGAATAGATGATATGTTTGACAAACTTCAAGGGGCAAGTTATTTTTCCAAAAATTGACCTTTGGTCGGGTTATCACCAATTGAGGGTAAGGAAGATGATATTCCAAAAATGGCTTTTCGAACCTGATATAGTCATTTTATGTTTTTTTTGTGATGCTTTTTAGGTTGACTAATGCTCAAGCTGCTTTTATGGATTTGATGAATAAGGTGTTTAGACAATACCTTGACATGTTTGTGATTGCGTTTATTGATGATATACTAATTTATTCAAGAAGTGCGGATGATCACAACAATCATTTTAGGATTGTGATGCAAATTCTCAATGACAAACAACTTTGTGCAAAGTTTAGAAAATGTGAGTTTTAACTAAGGTCTGTGGCTTTTCTTTGTCACATTGTTTCAAGTAAGGGTATTGAGGTAGATTCTAAGAAGACAATTGTGGTTAAAAGTTGGCCTAGACCTCTATCCCCTCCAGATATTAGAAGCTTCTTCGGTTTGGCTAGTTACTATTGAAGGTTTGTTGAGGGGTTTTCTTCAATGCCTCTCCATTGGTAGCATTGACTCAAAAGAAGGCTAAGTTCATATGGTCCGAAGCATGTGAGAAGAGTTTTCAGGAATTGAACGATAGACTTACTTCTACTTCGATGTTGAATTTGCCGGAAAGAACTTATTGTTTTGTTTTTTACTGTGATGCCTCGAGAATTAGGCTAGGATGTGTAATTATTCAAAATGTGAAAGTTATTGCCTATACTTAAAAGCAATTTAAGGTTCATGAAAAGATATCTCCTACACATGAACTGGAACTTTCGGCAATTGGTTTTGCCTTAATGATTTGGAGGCACTATTTGTATGGTGTTCATGTCAATGTTATTGAAGGATTATGATATGAATGTTCTCTATAACCCTCATAAAGCAAATGTGGTGGCGGATGCTCTCAGTCGATTATCTATGGGTATTGTTGCTCAAATCGAAGAAAAAAAGTTTCTTCGAGATGTTCATAGATTGGCTCGATTGGGTGTTCAGTTAGTGTACTTTACCAAGGGTTATGTTATGGTCCACAATGGTTCAGAATCATTTTTTATGGAAAATGTGAAACCTAAGCAAGGTCTTGATCCAACTTTGGTTGAATTGAAGGAAGTGCTGCTAAAAAAGTCTGTAGAGGCTTTCTCATAAGGGGGAGAGGGTGTACTTAGATACCAAGATCATTTGTGTGTTCCCAATATTGATGACTTGAGGGAACAGATCTTGTCAGAAGCCCACAGTTCTCGGTATTCCATTCACCCGGGAGCTACCAAAATGTACCGTGACTTGCGGGATATCTATTGGTGGAATGGGATGAATAAGACTATTGCGGATTTTCTTGCTAAATTTGCTAGTTGTTAACAAGTAAAAGTTGAGCTTTAGAAACAGGGAGGTTTATCCCATTACATTAGGATGCCTACTCGAAAGTGGGGTAATGTGAATATGGACTTTGTTGTTGGTAACAACATGACTCGATTTGGGTTATAATAGACCGAATCACGAAATTGACCCATTTCATTACAGTCAAGGTTCTTATTCAACTTAGGACTATGCTAGATTATACTTAAGAAAAATGGTAAAGTTGCATGGAGTGCCTTTATCTATTATATCCGATCGTGGTACTCAATTCACTTCTCAGTTTTTGAAATCTTTTCAAAAGGGTCTTGGTACTTGTGCTAATAACAGTACGACCTTTCAGCCAAAAACCGATGGACAAACGGAGCGTACTATCCAAACATTGAAAGATATGTTGAGAGCTTGTGTGATATATTTGAAAGGTATTGGGATGATCATTTTCTTTAGATTGAGTTTGCCTATAACAGAAGTTATCACTCAAGTATTAGCATGCCTCCATTTGAGGCATTGTATGGTAGGAGGTGTAGATCTCCTATAGGCTGGTTTGAGGTGGGTGAAGTGATGAATGTGAGATTTCGACTCTTTTAAGGCTTTGTTTTCATGGATTTATTGTCCTCAATGCCTAATTTATGTTATAAACTGATGTTAAAATGTTGATTTTCAGTAATGAAGGGTAAGAAGCAAGGCAAGGACATTATCGGGCAAAGAGGAGCGAAGAATGTTGAAAAAGAATGAAGAATGGCAATCCTGGTGATTGCCAAGTGGCTCTTTACCTCACCAAAAGTTCTAGCATGACAGCCCTGGGGAAGAACCTACTTAGCGATGGAAATGGACAATCGGTGTACCGCCGAACAAATTGGCGACCTCGATCTTGATCGCCTAAAGTCACAGAACCATAATGATAAAGAGCCAAGGTAAACTGGCGATGAAATGGAGCACTGGGCGCGTCGCCAACTTGGTCGGCGATGCTCGACTTAGTTCACCTAATTGTCCTAAAAGCTAACATTTGAGCAACTATAAATTAAAATTTAAAAAGTAGAAAAGGAGAGTTGAGTCCTATCTAGTCTTGAATCCATTTATTTTCCTATGTTTTCCATTGTAGAACTTAGAGGTTTTGAGACTTGGTTTTGAGGAATTTTCAATTGAGTTTTTGAATTAAGTTGATTTTAATCATTGTAGTGATTTGGGAACCATTACCCAGTTCATGGAAAACATAATTGGTAATTGTTTCTTCCTTTATATGATGTGTGGCTAAAACCCCAATTCTTGGGAGTGATCATGTGATTATTTGCTTTAATTAGCTTATGGTTATTGTAGTTTACTAATTTAAATCCTGATTTAAAGTGGCCTTAATTCATAGGTGTGTATTAATATATGAATTGTGGTTGCATATGCAATTCTAAATTAGTGTTCTCGGATTGCTTTAGAAAGAGATTTAGAACTAAGGTTTTCAATTGATGATTGTAGTGATTGGGTTGTTTTGCGTTAATTTCGAGAGAGTGAATTCTAAACTAGATTCTACCTATCTAGCTTTAGAGAGTATATAACTAGAGGTATTGGGCTATTTATAGTGTTAAGCTTGTCGAGGTTTGGGAGAACTTGCTTGAATCATAATTGTTGTTCGAGAAAAAGCTATTGCATCGATAGTCTAGCCTAGCAAACTCCAATTACCCATATAGCAAAATTAGCGTATAATGGATCACATCCCCGAGAATTCCTCTCTACTTATTGATTCCTATGTTTTTGTAATTGCTATTGTTGTTAATTGACAAACTAATCCCCCCATCTAACATTCGTCTCACCCCTTGGACTCGCCTAAATGAATTCAATAATTTCTATTCCTATAATCGATTAGACCACTTTTATAACTTTATAATTGAATTCAAAGTTGTACCGCCCCCTGTGGGTTCGACCCCAACTCATTTATTGGGTTTTATACTAGATTACGATCGCCTACACCCAGTATAAGATGAGTTGTAGTTGAGATTTTTTCAAAAATAGTGTTGTTGCCAATGAGTGGTGTTTAGAATTCTATTATTGAAGTTTAAATTATGATCTTTTTGTGTTGTAGTTGAATAGACTTACATTGTTTTGTGTTTGTTGTTGGTTGTTTTTTAAAAGACGACGAAATAAATAAAAACGAAAGTAACAGTAGCCAACTTAGACACCAAGATGATGTCAGAAATCTGATTAATGTCAATGACCCAATCAAATTGGGAGACCTAGGTGCTATAAATTTACCTCTTGTTGAGGGAAATATTTTCTTCCATGTGACTAGCACAATGTTTCAACTCTTGCAAATAAAAAAATTATATGGAGGGCAAGCTCATGATGATCCCCATGATCATATTCGGAAGTTTATGGACCTATGTGGTCTATTCTCATTCAAGAACATCTCCAAAGAGTCTGTCCGCTTGGATTGTTCCCTTTTTATTTGATGGGGGAATCTACCAAATGGTTAGCTGATCTACCGAGGTATTCCATTACCACTTGGGATGATCTTAAGGAGGCGTTCTAAATAAGGTTCTTTCCTCCTTCAAAAATTATAGCATTGGGATATAATATACTGGGCTTTAAATGTTTAGAGGGTAAACCAATCAATGAGACGTGGCTGTGATTTCAGAAGTTGTTACTTCAATATCTGACACACGAAATCCAAACAACGTGTTGTAACAACACTTCTACCAAGTCTAGACTAGGTGAACAAAGGTGTGCCTGATAAACTTGTCCAAGGGAGTATAATGCAACAACCTTTCGAAATAACATCTTATATACTCGATGGTAAAACCTAGATTAATAGAGCCTGGCACACTCTGGAGGACCAGGTGTCTCCCCTAACCTTTAGGATGACAAAAGAGCATATCGAGAAGGACCAAGAGCGAGACCAAAATATGACCAAAATGATGACCCAACTTGATATTTTATCAAAAAAATTGATGGATAGTGGGTTGAAAAGTGTAAATGATGTTAGTGTTAGCGGAGTAAACCCAACGAGGCACACTTTGAGGCTTTGTATAATGAAGAAGTGAATTTTCTTACAAATCAAGGAGGAGGTTTCCCTCCGACTATCCAAGGCCGGGAGGCAATCAGAGGTTGGAATAGAGAAACGGATGATGGATGCAGAGACCGTGATAGAGAATGGCATGACCGTGGGACTAATTGGAAGGAACGAGATGGTGACAAGGAATGATACTTTCCACTCCATGAGCATCAAAAGCCAAAGGAGCAAAGGGCTAACCTAAAGAACTTTCGCACTAAAGACATGCTTACACGCATTCTCAATAATGTATAGGGTTCAGACACGGTGTTAAACAAAATGAAAGAGGATGTCTCCACACGCAAAAAAACCAGTCACATCTTATTCAATGTCCATCAAACAACTGGAAACACAGATGGGTCAAAAATCACCTCATTTGAACCTAAGGCCATAAAGGGGTCTAGTAAATGATACCATGGCTAACCTGAAAAATAAACCTTGAAAGCATATCCACATCGTGCCACGACGTTAAATAAGGAGCTTCTTGAGAGGAAACCCAAGTGTTTAAGTTTTTAATATTGTTGTTTGAATAACGATTGTTGAATGGGCAGGTTGAAAATTTGAGATTTTGAAAAAATGGCTAGTTAAGCTAGCAAAAAGTTCAGCCGGTGACTCGTCGAACAAGTCAAAGAGCACGACTTGGACCACTGTTGGAACCACCAAATTTGCTGGTGGTTTTGTAAAACTTGGTGAGTAAAAGTGCTACTCGGGGAATCAGCGAGTGGGTCGGCGACGTAAGTCATGGTCGCCAAGTGGCACTTAAATTTAACAGTCATTAAGGCCAAAAAATTATAAGTACCAAACTGTCCCTCCATTCATACTTTTCGACTTCGAAACTTTCACAACCGCATAATTTATTGCTTTTGCACTAGTTTTCTCACTTTTTTTATAGGATTTACAAGTCGTGGAGGATTCTTGGATTCTTTGCTTGCCTAGATTTAATTTTTTTGGCATACAAGGTTGGTTTTCTGACCTCGCTTTAACTTTTGTTGAAATCGAGTGAATGATTGTTTTCTGGTTGTTCTTTGTGTTTGATGTTGATCTGTTGATTGTGTGGTGTTTTATTTGCCCGAATTTAGTTTAAATCATTGTTAATTGGCCCGAATTGTGCTAATAATTGGAATTTTCACTATGATAGAGTGGTTGATGACATGATTAAGTAGAAAAAGACATTGATTTGCCAATTTTGGCCAAATCAAGGGAAGTCTGAGTACCCCGTGGGTATGGGTCATATGGGTCATAATTTAATTTCCTAAAACGATACTTTAATTTTGTTTTCATGGGCTGCGGGTGATATTTTTAAGATCAGGGTTGAAATCTTGCAGGTTGGACTCTTAGGCGAGCTACGTCAAGCTCGTCAAGTGGTTCATCGGTTTGTCTAAAGTCCTTTAGATCCCTGTTTAATTCTCTCTTTTGGTGATTTGAGTTCTGTAACTTTCGTCAATATGCCTGAGCTCATCGAGTTCAGTCGGAGACTCGTCGAAAGTCCCTTCTCATCGCACTTCTACGCCTCTAATTTCTTAAATTGTTCTTTGATATTCGGTGAGCTACTTTTAGTTCGCCGAATGGTGTTAGTGATCTAACGAATGGCCCTAGTCATCGCTGACCTTTTCTTATTTTTGAATGGTTTTGTTCTGGAACTTTCGGCGAGCCCGATTTGGCTCACCAAAGGGGTTCGGCGACTCGATGATCAATTCGACGAGTATTTATGTGCAGTTTTTCATAGTTTCATTTTCTTTCCAAATTGCATCTAACGTGTGTTATTTTGTGCTGTAGAAATGGCTGGACTTAAAGTTCTGGGAAGGAATAAACCACCCTGAAAATGCGAACAAGTTGTAGTTATAAATGAGGAGTTTGCTGCCTCCCTAGCCACGACTACAAAACGTCCTCCTAAGGGGGAAGGGTCAAGGGGAAAGTCCTTGTGCAACCCACACCTACGGAGGGGAGCTTCGAAAGAGAGGGAGTCTACGCCACTCACCTCACTACTTCTAAGAGTGAGGACCAGTCAGGGGACAGTTCCCCAGCCTCTGTATCTGTACTAGAGGACGAGCATCTCCTACAGGAAAAGAGAGAAGAGCTACGATCCAAGTCTATGAATAATCCGTCTAGGATCTTGGTGCCTCCTACTTCTCCTCCTCAAGCTCTAACTCGGGGAGTAGTACAGGCTCTACCAGTTCAGGGACCTCCTCAGTCACTCAACAGACTAATGACCGAGGGTTTTAGTACCATTCTAGAAGAAAATTGGTTGTCTACTGATGGTGTTGTAGAAAGGTATCCTGAGGTGTGGAGAACCTTTAAGTTCCATAGATTTGAGATTTTTACTAAACTCCGAGGCCCTTACATCCCTCCTTGGGTTCGAGAGTTCTATTTGGCTTATGGTGAGTTGGTACCAAAAGGGAAAAAAAGGCATGTACCTTTAAGTCAATTGACTTTATGGTTGTTCAGGGGAAAAAGGTAAAGTGTAGCACCACGGAGATCAATGAGGTACTCGGGTGTTCATGGGACTTCATGCATGACTATATTGATCTCATCAATAAAAAGACCCTAGATGATCTAAATAGTTGGTTGGCAACCCTAATTTCTGATATGACACCGAGGTGGATCGAGGCCGGCATACCGATTGAGAAATGAGCCTACGTGTACATCTAGCCATTCTTCTTCTGCTACTCCTAGTTTGACTGCTACACCCCATCCCATTACTTCTTTTGTTGTTGTTGCCACTGCCTCCCGACCCTCTATCACCCAAGCCATGTTATATAAGATGGGCCATCTTGATCATTTTGCCGATGTGCGTGTCTCCCAAGTTAAGACTGTTGTGCCTGTGATGATAGAGCGGGCGATTGTTGTAGCCTTGGACCCATTATGGCTGAGACGAGAGAGCATCAGGAGTTGATAGATGCTCACTGACTTGCCTTGGATGCCCTTACTCTGAGGGTCGAGGCGTGTGAGCAGGGCAGGGTTATTCTTGTGATGTGACGGCCTTGAATACCGATCTCATTGGGCTACGCAAATATTTGGACGAGCTGAAGTCCACATATTTGTTGAAGTTTTTTGGCACAATTGAGATCCCTGACATCCCGAGTGCAGATGTCCCTACTAGATCAAAGATTCCTTCGGCTACTATAACCAGAGATGTTGATAGAGATGACACAGTTGTGGAGTCTCAGGCTGAGACAAATGAGGAGGAGCTCGGTGTTTGACACGCAACTGTATATGATGACTTAGCAGCTTTGGAGGGTGCCATGGTAGAGATTGTTTTTAAGGCATCACTCATAGAGACGTCGATTGTGGGCTCTAGTGGAGCCAAGGATGTTGATGAGCTGGGCACGGATGCCCAGAAAGATAGTGTCACGGCGATGTAGACTTCCCCCCAAGCTTAGCCTGGCAGGATGACTCTCTTTACTCAATTTTTGTTGTTAGACTGTTTTGTTTTTATTATTTCATTGCATTTGAGGAGAACTGCTAGATTTTTTTGGCGCGTTGAGTTTTTTCTATACCTACCTCTTTGTAACACATCGAAAACTAGTAGCCTAAACTAGAGATAAAAGATGAGGGTTAACTTCAAGGGAGAATGTCAAGAGCTAAGGAAAATGGTCAAGGGCCATGGCAAGGGGCAAAGGCTGCCCATTTTGGCCAAGGCACAGCCCACCAAGACCACAAGGGACTTCATGACCCGTAGTGGAAATCAGGAGTCGTGGTGCAACTCGTGGGGGTGGAGGAAGTAGCCTCCTTAGGCTACCCAAATGTGGCCCCTCCACATGAGTGACTTCACGCCTGTAAAGCCTTAGACGGCTCATGGGAGTGGTCTTGAACTTGCCTTAGTGGAATGGCCATGGAGGGTGGCTTGGCCTGGCCACTACCTTAAGGTCCACGAGAGGTACCACAACTCCTGGCTTGCTCCATGACTCGTGGCACCCCTCTTGAATATGCCTTGGTCTTGTGAGCTAAAGGCAATTGTTGCCATGCCACTGCCTCAAGACCATGGATGGGGCCACGACTCATGGTCATGACCACAGCTCGTGGAGCCCCATGTGGTCCCTAGAACCTCACCTTAAATGAGGGGCGTTTTGGTTATTTTGTTTATAAGTCCTATCAAAGGGAAGTCGTTTTACCATACTTTTATACACCTATATAAGTCTTTTAAGTTAAACTATACCCATTCACTCCATTATTTCCCAAAACCCAAATCAAATCCCGAAGAGTTCATCTTCTCCAAATATTCTCTCTCTAGAACTTCAAGAAAGAAGAAGAAGGAAGTTGGAGATAGGATTGAAAAAGCTAGGATTTCTACTGAAAATCCTTGGGATTCATCACTAAGGTATGGTAGCTTTTAATCCATGTAGTCTGTCAAAACTCAATATCAAAACTAGTGATTTCACCAAAAGTTAGGGTTTGACTTCAATCCCATGGGTTCCTTTCAAAAACGTTTCTAATGATTTATTAATGATATATTATGTATGATTAGAGGATTTCCCATGGTGTTTATGGTGAATCCCCCAAGAACCCATGAATCCCTCAAATTACTTAGTTATGATTTTGTGATGTGGGTTTATTGATTATAGAAGAATATTATGAGATTATTCTTGTAGTAATTGAGCTATTTTAATTATGTCACCCTCCCTGTCTAAAGTAGTAATTCTATACGTGTTGATTGAAAATGATATATAGTCCTTGAAGGGCAAAGTATGAGAATTATTCATGATTATGGGATTTATGTATATGCTTTAAGAACACTTTGAGAGTCAAGTGTGCATGATTGTGATGATGTTGTTGTTTTTATTGAAAGGCTATTCTCGTGAACACATAATGAAGATAATGTGAAAGGTTTTCTCACATAATGGAGATTCTAAGTTGAAAGGACATTCTTACCTAAAGAAATCTAATGTTGTATCTAGACATAGACTGTGAATGCTTATTCTCGTGCATGATCTAATGAGCTATTCTAATGAAACAAGTAATGACTTAATAAGTACACAGTGGGATAAATGCTTAGTACCGAGTGGATAATTAATATGAGATGGAATCCTCCCCATTAAGAAAGGCCGGGTTTCTAGAAATAATCACATGAGATGGAAGCCCTCCCGTTAAGAAAGGTCGGGTTTCTGGTAACAATATCCTTGTCCCATAAACTATGTGCCCCCATAGGTTATTTAAATTGTGGATCCACCTAAAAGCTAATATGATGATGGTCTTGCCTTAAGCAAGTAGGACAACCCTTTTAAGTGTGGGTAACACCAGATTCCATGTTAAGCTCACATGGTCTATGTCGTTTAAGGCTTATTACCACTATGTACAAGAATATGAATTATGAACTATGGTTACCCAAGGAGATATACTTAGCATAGGTAGGATTATGGGATCTTGTTCATGCATTGCACAAGTATGCTTTAAGGGTGCTTACGGTATGTTTCACTTATAATATGATGATCTATGTATTGAATATGCTTATGACTTATGTTTCCTCTTTACCTTCAAAATGATGCTTTAACTAAGTAAATTGCATGCATTAAACTAAAATGTCCCTTTTAGCATGTTTTAAAGGTTTTTATGCATGGATATCATACTTAGTGCATTTTTGTACTAACCCATATTTTCCTACATTTTTCCCAAGTGCAAGGATAAGTTCTTAAGGCGGTTATCATTTGGTTCACTCTTGGATTCGACTATTCTCCTTGCTTCCGGTGAGTCCTCATGATTCGAGGATAGGAGATTCACTTTGAGTATCATTTCTTGTATTTGAGTTTAGGACTACGTTGTATGGGTGGTGTCCCTTTTCATTTGAACTATTGTAATAGATAGCTAATTGAGACAATTCTAGACTTCCGCTTTCCTTTATAAAAAAATTCGACTTGAATTGCGTTTTTACTCTTATTGTTGTAATGCTTTATGTTATGATATGCTAAGTGGCTTACATGGTTCCTTTAGGGGCATTATGTGCCTTGTTACATCTAGGGGGTTCCCTTGGGTTGTGACAAACATTGTAATCAGAGCAGAAGGTTTAGAATGATTCTAGGATGATGTCTCATATGCTACGTCTAGTAGAGTCTTATTCAAGAGTGTGAAGCGCGCCACATTTATGAATGAGAGGCTACAAGATGTTTAGGAAATTACACTTCTTTCATTACTCTTAAGTCATGACGTAGAGTTTTACTCTATAAAATCCCTCTCCTAATCCTTCTCTTGTGTCTTCAGGAAATGAATACTCGAAGGGCTAATGCTAGAACGGTGGAAGAGGAGAATGTGAACGAAGAAGCTCCACAAGCTAATAAATCTTCAATTAATCCTTCGGCTATGTCTGATGTGGAGGTTAGGTCGGCTTTTCAAATGTTGGCCCAAGCTATGATGACTCAAGCTCAAGCTTTGAATACTCAAGCTCAAGTGGTGACGGCTCAAGCCAATAGGGATGTTGGGACTCATGTGAACCCTAATGTGAATTTGGTTGCTTCAAGGTCAGGGAACTAAAGATGCAAGAGTTCATTAACCTTCAATAAGGAGGTATGAATGTGAAAGAGTATGCTCTAAAGTTGACCCAACTATCAATGTATGCTCCAACCATAGCGGCAGATTCAAGGCCTAAGATGAATAATTTTTTTATGGAAGTGTCCGACATGGTAGTCAATGAATGTTGTTCGGCAATGCTTATCACAAGTATGGATATTTCACGTCTCATGGTGCATGCCCAACAAATTGAGGAATCAAAAATCAAGAAAATGAATAGGGAGGTGAAAAGATCTAGAACCGGTGATGGGAATTTCTCCAATGCTAGGTCTGATGGAAAAGGTCGACAAAAATTCAAACCAAGGTTCCACTAGTGCTTCCCCAAGGGTCAACAAGGATATGGTGCCTAACCCTAAACCTCAAGGAGGTAATAGTGGTGGATCTTATGTGAATAGGCCTAATTGTGCAAAATGTGGAAAGAATCATGATTTTAAGTACCTAGCCGGCACCAACAATTGTTATGGTTGTGGTAAGGGTGGTCATCAATTGAAGAATTACCCAACACTTACGACAAAGGGGAAAGAAGGCAAGCAAGCTCCTCCAAGCGATTTAAACTCTAGTTTTCAAAAGCAAAACCGCCATTATGCTCTTCGATCCGGAGATGACCAAGAGAGCTCCCCGGATGTCATGAACGATATGTTAAAAGTCTTCTCTATTGATGTATATGACTTGTTATATCCCGATGCTACTTTTTCCTTTCTAGCACCTTTTGTGGCCATGAAGTTTGAAATATTTCCCAAAGTGTTAGTAGAACTATTTTCGGTGTCAACCCCAGTTGGTGATTTCATGGTGGCTATGAAAGTTTATAGTAGTTGTCATATTTCCTTGTCTCATAGAGTTACTATGGTGGATTTGGTGGACTTAGACATGTTAGATTTCGATGTAATTTTTGGTATGGATAGGTTGCATGCATGTTATGCATCTATTGATGGTAGGACTCAGGTGGTTAGGTTCCAATTTCCAAATGAGCCTATTTTAAAGTGGAAATGGGGGAATTCTATGCCTAGAGGCCAATTTCTCTAGCCTTAAAGCTAGGAAGATGATCTCCAAAGGGCGTATTTACCAACTTGTAAGGGTGAAGCTCTAGAGTCGGTTTCGATAGTGAATGAGTTTCTAGATGTTTTCCCTGATGATTTGTCCGATATTTCTCAAGCGGGAAATAGATTTCGATATTGACCTTTTATCAGATATGCAACCTATCTCCATTCCTCCTTATAGAATGACTCTGGCCTAGTTGAAATAGTTGAAAGAGCAACTACACGATTTATTAGACAAGGGCTTCATCCAACCAAGTATCTCTCAATGGGATGCTCATGTGTTGTTTGTTAGAAAGAAGGATGGGTTTCTTAGAATGTGCATCGATTATCGTCAACTGAATAAAGTGACCATTAAGAATAAGTATCCCCTTCCGAGAATTGATGATTTTTTTGACCAATTTCAAGGGGCGAGCTATTTCTCTAAGATTTATCTTCTTTTTGGTTATCAACATTTGAGGGTGATATGGGTTGATATTCCCAAGACAGTTTTCCAAACTCTATATGGTCATCATGAATTCCTAATAATGTCGTTTGGGTTGACTATTGCTCCGACGGCATTTATGGACTTAGTGAATAGAGTATTTTGGCAATACCTAGACATGTTTATGATTGTGTTTATCGATGATATCTTGATCTATTCAAGTATTGAGAATGAACATATGGACCATTAGAAAATTGTGTTCCAACTTCTTAAGGACACAACTTTTTGCAAAGTTTAGCAATTGTGATTTTTCGTTAAGGTCCATAGCTTTCCTTGATCATATTGTGTCAAGCAAGAGTATTCAGGTAGATCCTAAGAATACGAATGTGGTTAAGACTTGGCCTAGACCTTTATCTCCTTTTGACATTTGAAGATTTTTAGGTTTGGCCGGTTACATAGTAGGCTTGTTGAGGGGATTTCCTCCATTACTTCTCCGTTGACGACTTTGACTCAAAAGAAGGCTAAATTTGAGTGGTCGAAGGCTTGTGAGAAAAGCTTACAAGAGTTGAAAGATAGACTTACATCTGCTCCGGTGTTGACCTTACCGGAAGGTACAAATGGTTTTGTAGTATATTATGACGACTCCAGAGTGGGGTTGGGATGTGTCCTCATGCAAAATGGTAAAGTGATTGCCTATGCTTCAAGGCAAATTAAAGTACATGAGAAGAATTATCCAACCCATAATCTTGAATTAGCGGCGGTAGTGTTTGCCTTGAAAATATAGGGACATTGTTTGTATGGGGTCCATGTGGATGATTTTAATATGTGTTTAGTGAAAAGGACTTGAATCTTCATCAACGAAGGTGGTTAACTCTTGAAGGATTATGATATGAGTGTCCTTTACAATCACGACAAAGCTAACGTTATAGCGGATACACTTAGTAGGTTGTCTATGGGTAGTGTGGCTCATGTAGAGGATGAAAAGAAAGAATTTGTTCATGAGGTGCATAGATTGGCCCGACTCTGTGTTTAACTAGTGGACTTCACCAAGGGAGGTGTCATGGTCCATAATGGCTCCGAATCGTTCTTTGTGATGGATGTGAAGTCTAAACAAGACCTTGATCTAATATTAGTTGAGTTGAAAGAGTCGGTACTCAAGAAGTCCGTTGAGGATTTCTCCCAAGGGGTAGATGGGGTGCTTAGTTACCAAGGTAGATCATGTGTTTCGGATGTTGATGGATTGAAGGAATTTTTTTTAGAGGAAGCTCATAGTTCTCGATATTCTATTCATCCGCGAGCCATAAAGATGCACCGTGATCTACAAGAAGTGCATTGGTGGAATGCTATGAAATGAGATATCGCGAGATATGTACCCAAATGTTCTAATTGTCAACAAGTTAAGGTTGAGCACCAAAAGTCGGAAGGCTTGTCCCAAGAAATATGTATTCCCACTTGAAATTGGGAAGATGTAAATATGGACTTTTTGTGGGATTGCCTTGCACTCGAAGGCAACATGATTCTATTTGGGTCATTATAGATAGGATGACAAAATCGTCCCACTATATTCCTGTCAAGATTTCTCATTCGGCGAAAGACAATGCCAAGTTGTTAGAAGAGCGATTGTGAAGTTGCATGGGGTTCGTTTATGTATTACTTCGGATCAGGGTACTTAATTTATTTCACAGTTTTGGAAGTCATTAAAAGAAGGGCTTGGTACTAGGGTTAACCTTAGCATGATTTTTCATCCCCAAACCATTGGGCAAGCGGAGCATACCATCCAAACATAAGAATATATGTTAAGGGCATGTGTTATAGATTTTAAGGGTAATTGGGATGACAACTTGCCATTAATAAAGTTTGCCTACAATAATAGTTACCACTCAAGTATCGGTATGGCTCCCTTTGAAGCCTTGTATGGTAGGAGATGTAGGTCTCTGGTTGGTTGGTTTGAGGTAGGTGAAATTGCTCTTATTGGTCCCTAATCGATTTATGAAGCTATTGAGAAAGTCCAGCTCATTAGAGAGAGGTTGAGAACGACTCAAAGTAGACAAAAGTCTTATGTCAATGTGAGAAGAAGGGATCCAAAATTTGAAGTTAATGATTGGGTATATTTGAAAATCTCACCCATGAAGGGTGTGATGAAATTTGACAATAAAGGGAAACTTAGTCCTCGGTATGTAGGATCATATCAAATATTGCAACGTATTGGGAAGGTTTCTTATGAGTTCGATTCGCCAAATGCGTTGGCCCCGGTTCATCCGGTATGTCATGTTTCCATTCTTAAGAAGTGTATTGGATATTCGGTATCCAATATTCTTCTAGAAGGGTTAGGTGTTGACAAAAGTCTATCATATGAAGAGGTCCCTATAGAGATTCTAGACCGGCAAGTAAAGAGATTGACAAACAAGGAAATAGCTTCCGTAAATGTTTTCTGGAAAAATCATTTAGTTGAGGGTAGTACTTGGGAGGCCGAGGCCGATATGAAGCCCCGATACCATCATCTATTTCCTTCTACTCCTATTCAAGCTTGCGGTAAGTAATTCCTCTTGAGTTTTCTAGTTTGGGAATCATGTGTGCTATATCTGTTTCCCATGATTTCCTTATGTCATGTATATTCTTGAGAATTTCATGTTTAGTAAGAAAATTAGTTTTTATGATTTATGTTTTCCTCATGTTGTTGTGCCTTTAGTATGAGTTGCATATTTTACTTCATGAGATGTGATGATAAACATGCTTTAGTATGCCTTTGAGAGTGCTTGCATATTGGCTCCATTGTATTGTGTTGAGCATGCTTTTAGTTGGAGAAGGTAGTTCCTGCTATAATTATGAAATATGATAAGTTTCATGCAAAACGGGTTGTTAGATGTAGTTCCTACTTTCGTGAGTTGAATTGATTATGTTTGAAATAGAGTTAATGTTTCCTCCTTTAAATTTGTGCATTATTATGATGTTGCATGCATGATGTGCTCCTTGCCTTGAGTCTTTACTTATGTAAGGTGTCTAATCGTCATTCGAGGACGAATGTTCACAAGAGGGAGATATTGTAACACCTCATAAACTACTAGGCTAAACTAGAGCTAAAACGTAAGGGTTAACGTCAAGGGAGAATGTCAAGAGCCAAGGAAAATAGGCAAGGGCCAAGGCTGCCCATTTTTGCCAAGGAACTGCCCACCAAGTCCACGAGGGACTTCACGATCAATAGTGGACACCACGAGTCGTGATGCCACTTGTGGAGGTGGAGCAAGTAGCCTACTTAGGCTTCCCTAAAAGAGGCCTCTCCACACGAGCCACCTCACGGCTCATGAAGCCCTATATGGATTGTGGAAGTCGTCTTGAACTTGCCTTAGCTGAATGGCCATGGAGGGTGACAGTGGCCTAGTCACTGCCTTAAGGTCCACGAGAGGGACCACGACTTATGGTGGCCCTCGTAAAGATGCCTTTGGCTTGTGAGCTAAAGGCAATTCTTACCATGCCACTTCCTCAAGTCCACAGATAGGGCCACGGGTCGTGGTCATGACCACGGCCCGTGGTGCCCCACTTGGTCCCTGGCAGCTCACTTATAGTGAGGGGCGTTTTGGGTATTTCTTTTTTAAGTCCTATGAAAGTGTAGTCGTTTTACCTTACTTTTATACAAGTCTTTTTAAGTCAAAATACACCCATTCACTCCATTATTTCCCAAAACCGAAATGAAATCCGAAAGAGTTCATCTTCTCCAAATATTCTCTCTCTAGAACTTCAACGAAGAAGAAGAAGGAAGTTGGAGCTAGGGAAGAAGAAGCTACGGCTTCTACTCAAATTCCTTGGGATTCATCACTAAGGTGTGGTATCTCTTCATCCATGGATAGAATTCATCCATGGAGTCCCACCAAACTCAATTTCAAAACTAGTGATTTCCCCAAAAGTTAGGGTTTTATTTCAATATCATGGGTTCCTTTCAAAAACGTTTCTAATGATTGATTAATGATATATTATTTATGAATTGAGTATTTCCCATGGTTTTTATTTTGAATCCCCTAAGAACCCATGAAACCCCCAAATTACTCATTTATGATCTTGTGATGTGGGTTTGTTGCTTATAGAAGAATATTATGAGATTATGGTTGTAATAATTCAGCTATTTTGAATTATGTTATTATCCATGTTTAACGTAGTAATTCTAGACGTGCTAATTGAATATATCTATGGTCCTTGAAGGGCAAAGTATGAGAATTATGCATGATTATGATGATGTTGTTTTGTTGATTGAAAGGCTATTCTCATGAACACATAATGAACATAATGAGAAAGGTTTTGTCACATAATGGAGATTCTAGATTGAAAGGGAACTCTCACCTAAAGGAATCTAATGTTATATATAGACATGGACGGATAAAGGTTATTCTCCCGCATGATCTAATGAGCTATTCTAATGAAACAAGTTATGACTTAATAAGTAGTCCATGGGATAAATTCTTATCACCGAGTGGGTAATGAATATGAGACGGAAGCCTCCCCTTTAAGAAAGGTTGGATTTCTAAAAACAATCTCACGAGACGGAAGGTCTCCCGTTAAGAAAGGCCAGGTTTCAAGTAACAATCTCCTTATACCATTAACTATGTCCCCCCCATAGGTTATTTAGCTAGTGGATCCACCTAAAAGATAGTATGATGATGGTCTTACCTAAGGCAAGTAAGACAACCCTTATTGGTGTGGGTAACACCTATGAAAGGCATAATAGGGTTTGGTAATAAAGGGAAGCTTAGTCCACATTATGTAGGCCCATATCAGATTTTGAGGCTTGTTTGTAAGATTGCTTATGAACTTGAATTGCCTAGTGAATTGGCATTGGTGCATCCGGTTTTCCATGTCTCTGTGTTGAAGAAATGTGTTGGTAATCCGACATCCATAGTTTCTTTAGAAGGTTTGAGAGGTAAGGAGAATCTTTTCTATTAGGAAGTACCGATTGAGATTTTAGACTGGCAAATCAAGAAGTTGAGAAATAAAGAAGGTTCTTCTATGAAAGTGTTATGAAGAAATCAGTTAGATGAGGGTGATACTTGGGAGGCCAAGGCGGATATGATGTCATGATATCCTCATCACATTACTTCTACCCCTACTCTAGCTTGATGTAATGAGTTCATCATTGTTTACACTTTTGGTGTCATCTGTCATTTTTATTCCCATGATTACCTCATTTATGCATGTTCATGAAAAAGCGTAAGTTTTGAGAAAATCAGAAAACTTAAGTGAACTCTACATGTTTATGTGCATTTGATTATGATTTGAATATAGATTTCAAGATATGATATTTTGAACATGCTTTAGCCTGGAGTGGATGTTTCCTCCTCAGATATGTGCATTTATCTGATTGCATGCATGATAGGTTTATAGTTTAGATTTCCTCCTTTCATTTGATATATAGGATCCCATTCGAGGATGAATGTTTCCAAGGGGGAGATAATGTAACACCCTGGAATCAAGAAACCTAGAAAAGTGAGGCAATTGGTAGGTCACTATCCCCCCACTCCTTCATGGAGCCTTTCACGGGACGTGAAGGGCACCACAGCTCGTAGTGGTTCTCGTGGTGAGTGGACAATGTCATCCACAAGACCTAGCTCCTCTAACGAGCACCCAGACAGCTTTTAAAGACCCCGACGGGTCGTCGTGGTGGCCGTGAAGGGGAGGAAGACTCCCCCAAGCCAGTGGTCTAGGGTAACGACTGCCTAGTTGGCTCATATGGTCCTCCTAATGGAGGTTCGCGTCATCTGTAACCTAAGAGCAGTTTGGTCTTTTCCTAATTATTTTATCTTGATACTATGTCCTTTTTGCCCTTACCTAGAACCCTTATAAAAGTGATTTTAACACCAAATTTAACCCATTCAAGTCATTCTCTTAAATTTACAAAAGAAGATCAAGTTCTTCCTCTCCAAAATATTTGTCTGTCTAAAAAACTTGAAGAAGATGGGTTCAACCTAGGATTTCCAGGAATGTCCAATTCCACTATTGATGGCGAGCTTTTGGCATTGAGGTATGGTAGTTTTCATCCATGGATTCCTTCCATTCATGGAATTCCCAAAATCTCATATTTTTAAATATAGAAATCCCTAATTGAGTTAGTGTTTTCTGCTATTTTGTGGGTTCTCTTGATTATTGATTTAATTGATGGATTTATGATCTTTTATGTATGAATTGAGTTAGTCTCATGTTTTATGATGATTCCCCATGAACCCATGCAATCCCCATGTGTTCAAAGTTATGATGATATAATGTGGGTTTTGGATTATGAAAGAAGATTATATGAAATCAAACATGAATTGAAAGAATTATATGAATTTATGATAAATTTCCATGAACCCATGTCTTACTCATGTTATCTAGATTTTGATGCATTAAAATGGGTTTTGAGTTATGAAGAGTAAATTATGAAATGATGCATGTTCTTATGAAGTTGATGTAAATGTTTTAATGATGCTCTCAGAGTGAAGTATCAATAATGTTGTTGTTATTGTTGAATGGATTTCTCATATACACATGAAAGAATGGTTGTAAAAGGATTTCTCATATACACATGAAAGAATGGTTGTAAAAGGATTTCTCAAATTATAAGAGTTCTTAGGGTTTAATGGTCATCTCACCTAAAATGAACCAATAAGTAAGAAGTTATGCTAATGTTGAGGCAAGAGTTCTTTACCCATGCTCTCTAAGTAAAAGACAAGAGGTGATTACCCACGTCATACGATAGAAAGACAAGAAGCGATTACCCATGTCACATGATGTAAGGACAACAAGCGATTAACATGTTCCTTTAAGAGCTTAGAACCTAGTGGACATGTTAAGCTTAGAACCTAGTGGACAAGTGGCGGTTGCCCGTGTTCCGTAAACCATGTGCCAACAGGGGATTGTCTCGAAAGACATTAGCTAGTAGATCCATAATAGCTATAAGTACATGGTCCTTACCATGGCTAGTAGGAAAACTATTTTCGGTTTGGGAGTCACCGGATTCCATGTTGCTAGCTCACATGGTCTTATATGTTTGTTATGGCTACTTCCCACAAACAAGTAAGTTTATGATGAACCGAGGTTACTTCCAGAAGCATCATAAGTATGTTATAAAACGATATTCACTTGCATTGATCATGTTTTATGACTTATGCTTCCTAACTGTCAACTTTAATGTTTTTGCTTGATCAATGAATGCTCATGAAATTGTCCAATTCTAGCATGATATAAATGTTTATGTACATGGCTATCATACTTTGTATGTGCTTTAACTAACACATACTCAAGCCCACATTTTCCTAAATGTAGGGTTCGACAACCAAGGTTCTCAGTTTTGTGGCTAGAGGTTGATTTGAGAGATTTCAAGATGGATTTTCATTATTTTCAGTTTTCTTTCTTTCAGTTTTGGACATGATGTATGGGCTAGGACCAATTTCTTTATTATATGATAGAAGGCTAATGACACAAGTGTTTAGACTTCCTCTTTCCTTTTATAAAACTTTTGGACTTGAAATGTTCTTCTTTATCTCCTTTTTCTATTTCTTATGTTATGAATGTTAATTGTCTTGTATGGGGCCTCTCAGGGTCCTATACGCCATGTAACTCCTGGGGTACCTTGGGTCGTGACAATATGCTTATTATTCAAATGACCCATGTTTTCATTTTGACCATAGGAATTATCATTGTCACTACCATGGTAACTCATTGTACTAGACCTGCAAATTAGCCAACAACAACACAAAGCAATAATCTACTACAACTAAACAAGTTCAATAACTAATTTCTCCAATAGAATTTATTACCACCATTTTTTAGAAGCGGCATTATTTTTTATAATGCTCAAATTTACTCTTCTAATCAATTAGAGGGGAAACCTGTCGTCGTCAATAAAAATACCCTACTATGAGTCAAGGTTGAATCCCACAGAGAATGATATATCGTAGAAAGTTCTATCAAGAAATTTTGACTGTAAAATCATCATTTTGTAGTAGTAAAAATAAGTTGGTGGATGATTTTACCTATTTACTAAGGGATTTGGTTATTAATAATAATAATTAAATAAATATTTCAGAAGATTCAAGAAGTAAGAAGTAATCTACAGGTGTGGGGATCAGATAGAAACAAGTAAACTATAAATTTTAAATCAATTCGATAGGCCTAATTGTTCTCCGGCAGCGGCGCCATTTTTGATAATTCTCAAATTACCCTTAAAACAAGTTTGAGGACTAAGTGATTGACGTCAATAAAAATATCCAACTAAGAGTTGGGGTGGAGTCCCACAAGAAACAATTTGTCGGCAATTGAAAAGATAAAATATATATAGATACATGTTTGAACCTAGACTTAAGAATACTAAATTATCAGTAACAAGAGTGATTTTTGTAATCAATTGAATGCTTTGGGCAAAGAGGATTTCAAGAAACGGATATATAGGAATCAGTCATATTCGGAGTTCAATCAACATTGAATGATCCATTGCAATTCATCACATGATTATTCAATCATGGATACAATAGATCATCATCAATCAACCCTCATCTCGTTTTGGTTTCTACCTCGGTCGGTGACTCGGTAGTGGAAAAAAGAGTCTATAGAAGTTGTCTTATTTCCTTGTCTCAGAAATTTACATTGGTGGACTTGGTAGAGTTAGATATGCTTGATTTTTATGTAATTTTGGGTATGGATTGGTTGCATGCATGTTATGCCTCTATATATTGTAGGACCCGAGTGGTTAAATTTCAATTTCCTAATGAGCCAATTTTACAGTAGAAAGAGGGGAATTCTATTCCTAGAGGTCAATTTGTTTCTTGTCTCAAAGCTAGGAAAATAATTTTTCAAGAGATGCATTTACCATATTGTTAGGGTAATGGATGTTGAGTTTAAAACCCCTTCTTTAGAGTCGGTTCCCGTGGTGAGTAAATTTCTAAAAGTCTTTCCCGATGACTTTCCCACCATTCCTCCCGAACGGGAATTAGACTTTAGCATTGATCTTTTGTTGGATACGCAATGTATCTCCACTCTTCCTTATACAATGGCTCCGGCCGAGTTAAAAGAATTAAAAGAGCAATTGAAGGATTTGTTAAACAAGGGTGTTATTCAACCGAGTATCTCTCCATGGGGTGCTCCGGTGTTGTTGTACGAAAGAAGGATGGATCCCTTAGAATGTGCATTGATTACTGCCAATTGAATAAAGTCACCATAAAGAATAAATATCCCCTTCTGACAATCGATAACTTATTTGATTAACTCCAATGGGCTAGTTACTTCTCAAAAATTGACCTTTGTTCGGGCTACCATCAACTTAGGGTGAGAGGGAATGATATACCCAAGACGGCTTTCGGAACTAGGTATGGCACTATGAGTTCCTTGGGAAGTCATTTGGTCTAACTAATACCCCGGCGGCATTCACGAACCTAATTAATAGGGTGTTCCGACAATATCTTGATATATTTGTGATAGTGTTTATTGATGATATCTTGATCTATTCAAGGAGTAAGGGTGAACACATGGACCGTTTGAGAATTGTATTGCAAGTACTTAAAGAACACCAATTGTATGCAAAGTTTAGAAAATGTTAGTTTTGGTTATGGTCTGTAGCCTTTCTTTTCTTATTGTGTCTATCAAAGGTATTGAGGTAGATCCTAAGAAGACGGGTGTGGTCAAGAGATAGCCTAGACCTCTATGTCCTTCCAATATTAAAAGATTCTTGGGTTTGGCCTGTTATTATAAGAGGTTTGTTGAGTGTTTTTCCTCCATTGCTTCCCCGTTGACAACTTTGACTTAAAGGAAACCTAAGTTTGTGTGATCGGAAGCTTGTGAGAAAAGCTTTCAAGAGTTGAAAGATAGACTTACTTCCGCTCTGATGTTGACCATACCAGAGGGCACCGATGGGTTTGTAGTATATTGTGACACATTGAAAATAGTTTTGGGGTGTGTACTGATGCAACATGGTAAAGTGGTTGGTTATGCTTCAAGGCAACTCAAGGTTCATTAAAAGAATTATCCGACCCACGATCTCGAATTAGCAGCGGTAGTGTTTGCTTTGAAAGATGTGGAGACATTACTTATATAGGGTCCATGTAGATGTTTTCACCGATCACAAGAGTCTTCAATACGTATTTAACCAAAAAGACTTGAATCTTAGACAAAGAAGGAGGTTAGAGCTTTTGAAGGCTTATGACATGAGTGTCCTTTACCACCCCAACAAAGCTAATGTTGTGGCAGATGCACTTAGTAGACTATCCATGGGTAGTGTGACTCACATAGAGGATGACAACAATGAGTTAGTTGGTGATTTGCATAGGTTGGCCCGGTTAGGTGTCAAACTAGTGGTTTCTGCCAAAGGTGGTTTCAAGGTTCATAATGGCTCCGAATCATTTTTTGTGGTAAATGTAAAGTCCAAACAATACCTAGATCCTATATTGATGGATTTGAAGGAGTTGGTACTTGGGATGTCAGTTGAGGCTTTCTCACAAGGGGGAGATGGGGTACTTAGGTACCAAGGTAGATTATGTGTTCCGGATGTGGATGGGCTAAGGGAGAAAACTCTAGAAAAGGCTCATGGTTCTAGATATTCTATTCATCCGGGAGCCACCAAGATGTACCGTGATCTACGGGAAATCTATTGGTAGAACGGTATGAAAAAGGATATTGCGAGATTTGTAGCCAAATGTCCTAATTGTCAACAAGTTAAGGTTGAGCACCGAAGGCCAGGAGGATTTTTGCAAGATATGCCAATTTCCACTTGGAAGTGGGAAGAGGTGAATATGGATTTTATTGTGGGTTTGCCCCGTACTCTAAAGTAATATGATTCTATTTTAGTCATTGTTGATAGGATGACCAAATCAGCCCACTTAATTTCCATCAAAACATCTCACTCAGTGGAAGACTATGCCAAGTTTTATATAAGAGAGATAGTGAAGTTCCATGGGGTTCCTCTATCTATCATTTCAAATCAGTGTCCTCAATTTACTTCTCACTTTTGGAAGTCATTTCAAAAAGGGCTTGGCACTAAGGTGAAGCTTAGCACTGCTTTCCACCTTCAAACTGATGTTCAAGCGGAACGTACCATTCAAACCCTAAAGGACAAGTTGATGGCGTGTGTTATAGATTTTAAAGGTAATTGGGATGACCACTTGCCCTTGGTAAAATTTTCCTATAATAATAGTTACTACTCAAGTATCGATATGGCTCATTTTGAAACTTTGTATGGTAGGAGATGTAGGTTTCCGGTTGGTTGGTTCGAAGTAGGTGACATTGCTCTTATTGGCCCTGATTTGGTTTATGAAGCTATTGAGAAAGTTCAACTCACTAAAGAGAGGATGAAAATGGCTCAAAGTAGGAAAAAGTCTTATACCGATGTAAGGAGAAGAGAGTTAGAATTTGAACTTAGTGATTGGATCTATTTGAAAATCTCACCCATGAAGGGTGTGATGAGGTTTGGCAAAAAGGGGAAGCTTAGTCCCTGGTTTGTAGGTCCTTACCAAATTTTGGAGCGTATTGGGAAAGTTACCTATGAGTTGGACTTGCCAAATAAGTTGGCCCCGGTTCACCCGGTATTTCATGTTTCTCTGCTCAAAAAGTGTATTGGGGATCCGGTGTCCATTATTCCTCTAGAAGGGTTGGGAATTGATGAAAGCCTTTCTTACGAAGAGGTTCCGGTAGAGTTCCTTGACCAGCAAGTCAAAAGGTTGGGGAACAAGGAAGTAGCTTCCGTAAAAGTTTTATGGAGAAATCATCTAGTTGAGAATGCAACATTGGAGGACGAGGCCGATATGAACTCTCAATACCCTCATCTCTTTCCTTCAACTCCTAATCAACCTTGAGGTAACTAGTCTCTTTTAAGTTTTAGTGTTTTGGGAACCATGTGTGTAAATGAGTTTTTCCATGATTTCCTTATGTTATGCATGTTCTAGATGAAATTTATGATTTAAGAGAAAATGAGTTTTCAAAATTATGTTCCTCATGTTGTTATGCATTTAGTAAGAATTGCCTATTTGACTTCATGGATGTGTTGATGAACATGCTATATTGTGCTTTGAGAGTATTGGTTTATTGGCTCCATGATGTTGTGTTGAGAATTATTTAGTTGGGAAAAAGTTAGTTCCTCTTATGAAAATGAGAATTATTGAGTTTCATGCATATTGGGTTGCTAGATGTAGTTCCTACTCCTTTGTATTGCATTGATTATGTTTAGAGATGGAGATGATGTTTCCTCCTTTGAATTGTACATTATTTTCATATTTCATGCAAGATGGGATACTAGTTTCGAGTCTTAAAATCTGTAAGTTATCTAGATCATCATTTGAGGATGAATGTTCTCAAGGGGGAGATAATGTAACATTCCGGAAAGTTTTAGACTAAACTAGTGACTAACCTAAAATGAGTAAGCTAAGTTAAAGCTTACGTTAGAATTAGAGCCTTAAAGATACCATAAAATTCATGTTTTGGTGTTAGGAGGTCAAGGCCTAAACCCCAAGGACCAACCCTGAGTCCTTGGGGAAAAGACCCTTAGGGCTTCTAGGCAGTCACCCACGAAAGGGTTCCACGCCACGTGGAACAACTCACTCCCCATAGAGGGGCAGCGTGGGTGAAGCCATTGTGGAATCTTCCTAATGTAGTAGCCATGGGTAGGACCCACACCTCGTGGATGGGTCCACGCCATGTGTCCTGCCTCCGTCGATCGAGACCCCAAAAATGTAGTCTCCGAAGGAAACCACGATTGACTAACACGGGCTGTGGTCCCACCCACAGTATATGGGTCCCTAATCGTGAGTCAACCCTGTAACTGCCTTTTGGCAGTTGAGTCTAGGGGTTCTTTAGTAATTTCGTAATTAATTAGTGATTATGTGGTATCGTTTTAGGCTTATTTTTAAGGACTATATAAGTATTTTTCCTACCTAAAATAACCCATCTAAAGTCATATTCATAATCCCCAAAACCAAATCAAAACCACTCCAATATTTCTCTCTCTAAAACCTTCATTGAAGAAGAAGAAGAAGTTATGGTCTAGGGCTCAAGATCTCAACTTTTCTACCTAATTTCGAGAGGAAGCTTCAATTAAGGTATGGTGGTTTTGATTGATGGTTAACCTTTCAACCATGGAGTCATTAAATTCTCAGTTTCAAAGTAGAAAAGTCTCCAAAACCAAGGGTTTTCATTTTCTCTCAAGACATTTTCATTGATTAATTATGATAAATTATGATTTAATTGTTGATTATTCTAGAATCTATGAGAAAATCCCCCATGAGTTCATGTATTCCCCATAACCCTAGTTTCTGACTTGTGAATTGGGTGAGTTAAAGTTATCATGAAGTTGATTTTATTGTAGTTTAGTTAATTGAACCATGTCACCATCTATATCTAATGTAGTAAGTATAGATTGATTAGTTGAATGTGATCTATAGCCTTGAAAGGCAAAATATGAAGTTTGACTAAATGTATGAGATTTATGTGTATACAATTGGATTGCTTTGAGAGTAAAGTAACAACATTATAATCTAATTGTTGTGTTGATTGGATGATTATCCTCATGTACACACATAGATAAGAGTAGAATATAATGTGGAAGGTTTGTCACTTGTAATGATTCTTAGGTTTGAAGACTAGTCTCGCCTATTGAATCTAGGAGCTTTAGTATGAGTTTGTTGGTTGAGTGTCAAGACATTCTTCCCCAATTATAAAGTTAAGTCAAGACTTAATGTAAAATCAATGGGAGTTATGATTAGCACCGAGTGGATAGTGATATGACATGGAAGCCCTCACGATAGTAGAGGCTGGGTTTCTAGGAACAGTCTCTTGGAATTGAAGCCCTTACGTTAGTAGAGGTCGAGTTTCTTGAAGCAATCCCCTTACCCCGTAAACTATGTACCCACATAGGTCTCTAAGAGTTTTAGTTCTACCTTAGGCAAGTAGGACAACCCCTTTTCAGTATGGGGTAAACACCGGATTCCATGACTAAGCCTTCATGGTCTATGTTGATTAAAGCTAATCCCACTATGATAGAATGAACTAGAATTGGAGTTACAAACTATAATCACTTAATGATCTTTACTTAGTATAGGTAGGAGTATGGGATATTGCTGATTCATTGCACAAGGTTGCTTTGATGGTTCTTATGGTTTGTTTACATTATGATTAGATGATTAATATGGTGAATATGATTGCACCTTATCCTTTTACACTTATTTCCATGTTGGTTCATGAACTTGGTTTCGTGCATAGTTTTCAACAAAAATGTCCCTTTTGAGCACCGTTTAAGGTTTTTGTGCATAGTTGCCATACTTAGTCAATTTCTATACTAACCCATATTTCTTCTACATTTTTCTACAAAGTGTTGTTTCCGGGGTTTAAGGCGATTCCTTCTAGTTCCAGCTTGGGTTAACTACTCATCAAGCTTGTGGTATGTCCTCGTGGATCTGAGG
This sequence comes from Solanum stenotomum, assembly GCF_019186545.1. Classification (NCBI taxonomy): domain Eukaryota; kingdom Viridiplantae; phylum Streptophyta; class Magnoliopsida; order Solanales; family Solanaceae; genus Solanum; species Solanum stenotomum. The sequence continues at coordinate 40,281,838 of NC_064282.1, forward strand.
ACAAGAGCTTTATTGGTGTTTCATTTCTTTAGTTGTACTAGACATTTTCATTTTCTCTGTTGTAAGGTTGTAACCCTATTATTTTAAGACTCCGATTGTAGTAGATGGAATATGGGACTATGTTTAGAATTCCGCTTTACTTTTACGAAAGGTTTCTTAAAGACTTGAAAATGTGTTTATTTCTTTATTATTCTATAATTATGTGATGATGATATGCTAAGAGGCTTACTTGGGTCCCTTTGGGGTTCCATGTGCCATGTTATGTCCATAGGGTACCCTTGGGTTGTGACAAACTTGGTATCAGAGCAAAAAGGTTTAGAATGATTCTAGGAGGATGTCTCATAAGCCACGTCTAGTAGAGACTTGTTCATGAGTGTGAAGTGCGCCACATTTATGAGTGAGAGGCTATAAGATGTTAGGAACTTACACTTCTTTCATTATTCTTAAGTCGTGCCGTAGAGTTTAACTCTATAAAGTCATCCTTCTAATCCTTCTCTTGTGTCTTCAGGAAATGAATACACGACAAGCCAATGCAATAAGGGTGGAAGAGGAGAATGTGAATCAAGGAGTTCCTCAAGGGAATTAAGCTCCTCTAGATGAGCAAGCTCCTGTTGATCCGGTAAATGCTACACAAGCAGAATTTAGAGTTACTATGCAAAAGATAACTCAAGCTATGACGGCACAAGCTCAAGTCGTATCAACTCAATCTCAAGTCGTGACAGCCCAAGCCCAAGCTATAATGGCTCAAGCTAATAGAGATGTTGGGCCCAATGTGAACCCTAATGTAAACATTGTAGCTTCAAGGTTGAGGGATTTCACAAGAATGAATTCTCCTATGTTCTTTTGTTCCGAAGTGGGTGAAGATCCTCAAGTGTTTTTGGAGGATATTTTTTTGATAATTGATGCTATGGGGGTGAGTCCTATAGATAAAGTAGAACTAGCTACTTATCAAATGAAGGGAGTGGCCCATGTATGGTATACTCAAGTGAAGAGGAATAGGCTGGAAGAAGCGGGTCCCATAGGTTGGGAGGTGTTCAAGAAAGCATTCCTTGATAAGTTCTATCCCCAAGAGAAGAGGGAAGCCAAGGTGAAAGAATTAATCAACCTTCATCGAGGAGGTATGAGTGTTGAAGAATATTCTCTAACATTTATCGAAATGTCCAATTTCGCTCCATCTATGGTGGCAGATCCAAGGGATTAGATGAGTAGGTATGTCACGAGTATATCCAAGGTGGTAATAACAGAACGCCGCACGACAATGCTCCTTCATGACATAGATCTATCACGTCTTATGGTGTGTGCCCAACAAATAGAGATGGAGAAATTCAAAGGAAATAGGGAGGTGAAAAGAGCAAGATCCGGTGAAGGGAATTTTTTCAATGCTATGTCCGATGGGCTAGATCAACAAAGGTTTCAAGCAAAGATTCTCCAATCAAGGCTCATCTAATACTCGTCTAAAGTCAACAATGATAGGGTTTCCAACCCAACACCTCACGAAGGCAATAGTGGTGGTTCATATGTTGCTAGGCCTAATTGTGCAAAATGTGGTACAAAGCATGAAGGCAAATGCTAAGTTAGCTCGGATGGGTTCTACGACTGTGGCAAAAGTGGCCACAAGATGAGAGATTGCCCGGTAAGTATGGACAAGGGGAGAGAAGGCAAACAAACTCCTCCAAGTGGTTCCAACTCCAATGCCCAAAAGCAAAACTGTAACGACCCTTTCGAAAGGATACTACCACCTAAGCAAGAAAACTACATAAATACTTGCGACAATTAAAAGAGATTTACTATGGCCATATTGATTGTAGTTTAATAGAGGGATTAGGTTCATAAAGGGAAAAAAAATTAGATAAGGATGTGCATCTTGTACATTTAAACATTTATGTGATGTTAAAATTGATATGGCACGGAGTTTCAACTTATGACGGAAAAACCCTCCCAAAAATAATTTAAGCAAATAACCGATGAGCTTTTCATGCATATATTATCTTCACACTTAAGGATGAAATAATATGAATATTACACATTTCGAAGTACCGAAATCAGCCCGTTCATGCTTCACACAAATATTCAAAACAAATAGTAAATTTAGTATATTGCAATACTTGGGCTTACACACCCCAAAAGAACAAAACATATAGCCATACTTAATTTACAACCCATGGTGACATGATCACATTAGTCATCGAAATTTCATGTAAATATACAACAAAAAGATCATGTACAAGTCCCAAGGTTTATACAAAATATAGATGCCTAAATGCAAATGTGATCTTCCTTAAGGCTCTCAAAAATTCCTTCTCCAATGGCCCGCTTCATGCATCCACTCGATCATTCCCCTACGATAGAAACAACTATCGCTAAGCATATAGCTTAGTGGTGCAAAACTATAGTTTCGGAGCCATCCGATTCACAAAACAAACTTTCTCAAGTCATGGGCAACATAATTGAACATAATTAATAAATCAAGTAAACAATATATAAAGAGTATCAAGTTCGATATTTAAAGACCCAAATGTCAAGAACGTTCATAACATCATTTTCCAAGAGATTCAACAACAAGGCTCGCCCAATATGTACATCATGTCCTCACACCAAGCACAAGCAAGTATCAAGAAGGGTCGACGCCCTATATCAAGAAGGGTCAAAGCCCAATAATCAAGAGAACCAAGAACCATATTAAAAATGGCTTTCTAATTCGTACTTAAAATGGACAACATCCATACTTAAGACGAACTAAAAATCCAAAGTCAAAATGGCAAATGATCCGAATCAAGAGGCATGCCAAGAGTGACAAAGTCACAGCCACAAGAAGGACAAGGTCCCAACAAGAGTGCTAGGTGATCAAACAATCTGTACAAGTGGGCGAGTTACACAAGCATCTTTAACGTCTCAAAGGATACCAACACAACAATGCAAAGTGACAAGAGGTAACCAAGGTACCAAGATCCAATTTCAAATATACTAGAGGTTAAAAGAGTGCAAGTACAAGTTTATACACAAACCTCGGTGCTTTAGCAGGGAAACAGTCCAACCAATGTATCAAGGTCCTCAACTTGTTCACGAGTATATACAACCTTTAAAATACAATTAAACAACTTCTTTAATCCCTAGAAGCTCAATAATATTGATGTAAAATAGGATCATCATCACAAGTAAAATTAGCCTGCACAAACACAACAATGCTCCCAAGACAGTGATTCTGGCCAGCCTAGTACCTCATGTGGCAACTTAGATTTGAAATGGAAAACAGCAAAACTAGACTTTATGAAATATGTAGATACATCTCTTAGGGTTGCAAACAAACAAGAATCACCGAAAAATGTATTTTGTACAACAAGATATAGTCAAAACACTAACAGCTGTTCATACAGAATTTCAAATTCCAGAATCTCGACAAAACTTGTCCTATGTTGCGTCCCATATTTCGAATCCATAATAGCTGAATCAGAGTTTGACATAAACATAAGCGTTGTAGGTCTACGAATTATCTTTCCAAATCATATTTACTCACTGTAAACTAAGTTCTAGAACGAGAGATATGCATAAAACACCAAACACTACCCAGCTGAGAAACAAATTTCGTCACTTACCAAAAAGAAGTGTGTGTTCTTGAATTCCATCCAAAAAGGGCCAAGTTTCTCTTGTGATTTTGAAGAACACTCTGTTTAGATATGTTTCTAAGGTTCTAAGGCTTGAGAAAAACGAAATTACTAAAGGAGGGGTGAAACTATATAGTCAACAAGTGATGTTTATCCCTTAGGCAGCTGTCCTTCAAAGGTGCTGCCCAAGAATTTGTGTGCTGCCCAAAATTTATACATATATATCTATATGTATATCCCTTAACTTCCTTTTAAAGTTATACATAATTCTAATTAGGATATTACCTAAACACCCCATCACAAATCCTTAAATTACGATAAGAATTTATGCTAAGCAAGTTGGCAATTATCACAACACTTCAAGTTCCCAAAATGAGACTAAAACATATTCTAGTAATTAAGCAACGGTAAATCGACATGAGACTCTTGGTTAGTATTTAGGGGTGTTACAAAAACCACTTGTATGCTCTTCAATCCTGAGGTGACCAAGAGAGCTTTCCGGATGTGGTGACCGATATGTTACAAGTATTTTCTATTGATGTATATGCATTGTTAGAACAAGGTGCCACTTTTTACTTTGTCACACCTTTTGTATTTATGAAATTTAAAATACTCCCCGAAGTGCTATTGGAGCCTTTTTTAGTTTCTACCCCGGTCGGTGACTCGGTAGTTGCAAAAAGAGTCTATAGAAGTTGCCTATTTCCTTGTGTTACAAAGTTACCTTGGTAGAGTTCAATATGTTTGATTTTGAGTAATTTTGGGTATGGATTGGTTGCATGCATGTTATCCCTCTATAGATTGTAGGACCCGGGTGGGTAAATTTCAATTACCTAAAGAGCCAATTTTATAGTGGAAAGGGGGGAATTCTATTCCTAGAGGTCAATTTGTTTCTTGTCTCAAAGGTAGGAAAATGATTTTCAAGGAATGCATTTACCATATTGTTAGGGTGATGGATGTTAAGTTTGAAACCCCTTCTTTAGAGTGGGTCCCCGTGGTGAGTGAATTTCGATAAGTCTTTCCCGACGACTTGCCCGCCATTCCTCCCGAACGGGAAATAAACTTTGGCACTGATCTTTTGTCGGATATGCAACCTATCTCCACTCTTCCTTACAGAATGGCTCCGGCCGAGTTGAAAGAGTTAAAAGAGGAATTGAAGGATTAACTAAGTTAAAGTTTGACATTAGAATTAGAGCTTTAAAGATACCTTAAAATTCATAGTTTGGTGTTTGGAGGTCAAGGGCTAAACCCCAAGGACCAACCCTGAGTCCTTGGGGAAAAGACCCTTAGGGCTTTCAGCAAGTGACCCAGGAAAGGGTTCCACACCACGTGGAACAACCCATGGCCCATAGAGGAGCAGTGTGGGTGAAGCCATTGTGGAATCTTGCTAAGGCAGTAGCCATGGGCAGGACCCATGCCTCGTTGATTGTCCACGCCATGTAGCCTGCCTCTGAAACTCGAGATCCCAAAAATTTAGTCTCTGAAGGAAACCACGATTGACCAGCATGGGCCGTGGTCCCACCCACAGTCTGTGGGTTCCCGATCGTGAGTCACCCCTGTAACTGCCTTTTGGCAGTTGAGTGTAGGGGTTCTTTAGTAATTTCGTAATTAATTAATGATTATGTGGTATCATTTTAGGCTTATTTTAAAGGACTATATACGTAGTTTTTCCACCAAAAATAACCCATCTAAAGTCATATTCATAATCCCCAAAATCAAATCAAAACCTCTCCAATATTTCTCTCTCTAAAACATCCACTGAAGAAGAAGAAGAAGTCATGGTCTAGGGCTCAAGAACTAAACTTTTCCACCCAATTTCGAGAGGAATCTTCAATTAAGGTATGGTGGCTTTGATTCATGGTTAACCTTTCCACTATGTAGTCATTGAATTCTCAGTTTCAGAGTAGAAAAGTCTCCAAAACCTAGGGTTTTCATTCTTTCTCAAAACGTTTTCATTGATTAATTATGATACATTATGATTGAATTGTTGATTATTATAGAATTTATGTTAAAATCTCCCATGAGTCCATGTATTCCCCATAACCCTAGTTTGTGATTTCCGAATTGGGTGAATTGAAGTAATCATGAAGTTGTATGTATTGTAGTTTAGTTAATTGAATCAAGTCACCATTTATATCTAATGTAGTAAGTCTAGATTGATTAGTTGAATGTGATCTATAGCCTTGAAGGGCAAAATATGAAGTTAGACTATTTTTATGAGATTTATGTGAATACAATTGGATTGCTTTGAGAGTAAAGTAATTAGATTATAATCTAATTGTTGTGTTGATTGGATGATTATCCTCATGCACACACTTAGCTAAGAGTAGAATACAAAGTGAAAGCTTTGTCACATATAATGATTCTTAGGTTTGAAGACTAGTCTCACATATTGAATCTAAGAACTTTAGTATGAGTTTGTTGGTTGAGTGTCAAGATATTCTTCCTTAATTATAAAGTTAACTCAAGACGTAATGTAAACTCAATGGGAGTTATGCTTAGCAACGAGTTGATAGTGATATGAGATGAAAGCCCTCATGATAGTAGAGGTTGGGTTTCTAGGAACAATCTCTTAAGATTAAAGCCCTTACGTTTGTAGAGGTCGAGTTTCTAGAAGCAATCCCCTTATCCCATAAACTATGTGCCCACATAGGTCTTTAGATAATGGATCCACGTAAGCTAAGAGTTTTATTTCTACCTTAGGCAAGTAGGACAACCCCTTTTCAGTGTTGGGTAAACACTGAATTCCATGACTAAGCTCTCATGGTCTTTGTCAGTTAAAGCTAATCCCACTATGATAGAATGAACTGGAATTGGAGTTGTGAACTATAATCATTTAATAAGCTTTCCTTAGTTTGGGTAGGAGTATGGGATCTTGCTGATGCATTGTGATGAGTCCACCAATTGGCTTTATTTTGATAGAAATAGTGTCCTCGAATGCTTATTTTGTCTCATTATCTGATGAAAACTCTTAAGTTTCATGTATTTGAAGTTTTGGTGAAAGCATGGACACTTAAGCGCAAAGAGGAACAAAAATGCTGAAAAGAACGAAGAAGCTGAAGCATGAGCATCGCCAAGAACCTTTGGCAATTCGCCGAATGGACAAACTCCACCCTTTGTTCTAGTATGCGAAGCCCTGGAGGAAGAGGTTCAAAAAGGCGATGAAAGGAGCAATCGGCGCTTCGCTGACTAGTTCCGTGAAGCAGTACTATACCGCCCAATGGTCCAGAATATGAAGATGTTGAACGCAAGCATGAAACGGCGATGAAACAGAAGAAGGGCGAGTCGCCAAGTCATTCGGTGACATCGACTAACTTCGCCGAAAGTTCCGCCAGCACTATTTTATGAAGTCTATAAATACTAAACTCTTTATTAATTTTAGAAGTCCTGAACCATTATTATTATTTTTACAATAGAATAGTACTTTTAAAATATTTTCTCTCAAGTTTGAAGAGGGTTTTGTGGGAGATTTGAAGAGATAAGAATTTCATCTTCCCCAAGTTGGAAGTGGGTCTTCTCCATTCTTCTTCCTTTTCTTAAATCAAGGTTTAATTTCTTATACCCATTTGATTTTAGTATCATGTTAGGTATATTTTGTTATTTCTTGATGTGTGGTTAAAAACACCTATTCTTGGGGTGTGATTTAGCAAATATGTGTTGCTATTGTTGTTAGGTCTTTATTGTTGATAGGTTAGATGTATTTTAATGGTAATTTCACCTAGTGGTTCTGGTTTAATTTAATGGGTTTGTATTTGCAAATACAAAACCACCCATGTGTTTTCAGCTTGCCCGAGAGGGAGGTCACGAAACCAAGACCACTAGACTGATGGCCTAAGGAGTGGGTCGACATGAGGCTCAGCCAGAGAGGGTGAGCACTAGTGCAATATCCTAACACTCAGCTCGAGAGAGTGAGTGGGGTAAGGCGTAGGCTCGTCTTCATGCGGTAAATGGGTGTCCAAGAGGAACCCATTTGAAACGGGGTAAGTTGCCCAAGAGGGAACTTATTTCCATCTAAAGCTTAGCCTAGTCACTATTATCTTGCAAATTTCCTATTGAAATCATGTACCCAACGATTTATCTCAACTTGTATTGCGGTCACACCCCAAGAACATTTCCCCATACTTGATTTTCTTGTTAATTTTTGTTGTTTTTACTATTTGTGACAAAACCCCCAATCGACATTTGACACTTTTGTGTCGCCCCCTTTAATTTACAATATTTTTATTCGTTAATATCTTTAGCTATGGCTGATTAGACCAAAATTTTATTTTTCTATTAATTCTCAAAACCACTCCCTTGGGACATGACCCCAACCTTTAGTTAGGTTACTATACTATCGATGATCGTAGACACTCGAACCGTAGGTTAGTGTCATTGGTCACGATAAGCATCACATTGCACAAGGTTGCTTTGATGGTTCTTATGGTTTGTTTCCATTATGATGAGATGATTAATATGTTAAATATGATTGCACCTTATGCTTTTACACTTATTTACATGTAGGTTCATGAACTTGGTTAAGTTCATAGTTTTCAACAAAAATGTCCCTTTTGAGCATCTTTAAAGGTTTTTATGCATATTTGTCATCCTTAGTGCATTTTTGTACTAACCCATATTTCTTCTAAATTTTTCTACAAAGTGTAGGTTCATGCGTTTAAGGCGATTCCTTCTAGTTCAAGCTTGTGGTATGTCCTCATGGATTTAAGGACAAGAGTTTTAATGTTTTTTCATTTCTTTAGTTGTACTAGACATTTTCATATTCTCTATTGTAAGGGCTGTGACCCTATTATTTTGAGACTCCAATTGTAGTAGATGTCTTATGGGACTATGTCTAGACTTCTGCTTTCCTTTTATGAAAGATTTCTTAGAGACTTGAAAATGTGTTTCTATTCTTTATTATTCTATATTTATGTGATGATGCTATGCTAAGAGGCTTACTTTGGTCCCTTTTGGGTTCTATGTGCCATGTTACGTCTAGGGGGTACCCTTGGGTCGTGACAATTTTGGGCCAAATTATAGAAAATTATAAATAGCCCAAAGGAGAGAGAAAATAGAGAGCTTTGGGTAAAGGAAATTTTTTATTAATTTTCAGCTAAGAATTTTCTTTCCTAGAGTGAGAAATATTTAACATTGTGAACAACATCTTTAGTTTTGGGGTTTTCAACTTTGATCTTGAAATTGACAATATCTGGAATCATAGTGGGTATTGCTTATAATTGGTTAATTTCATATCACTCCTGCTTGCTTTGATTAAAGGTATAATTTCATTATATTTTGTGATGGGTTGCTAATCCCCAAATTACTAGGGGTGCAATTATGGTGTTAGGTATTGATATAATGTAGTGAGTATAATATGTTTTTGTTGCTGTTCATCCATGGATTTTAACTAATTAACATGGAATTCAGGTTAAGGTTGCAAACTTAATCGCTGTAGCACCCTAGATTCGAAGAAAAAGGGCAACATAGATAATTTAAGGAATTTCAAGTGCCAGCCATGGGGGCCAACAACGACACGTTGATAGAGCCATGGACCGTGGGTGTTGTTTGTGGACTGGGCACCCAAAGTCTTCAAAAGCCATGAAACCACTGCCTGACCATTGGACCGTCAGTCAGACCGCGGTCCGTGGTTGGTGGCCCGTGGTTCAATGGCCCAAGATCACGGTTCTTACCATGAATGACAGTCGTGAAGGACATATCGTCGTCCTGTCCACTGTCTTTCGATTGTGGTCCTGATTGGTGGATTGGCTGTTCTGTTTAGGGGCAGTTAGGTCTTTTACTAATTATTTTATCCCTATATTACTTCGGTATACCCTTGACTAAGACCCCTATATAAGTGTTTACAACCCCTAAATTAGTCCATTCACTTCATTCTCTTGAAATCAACCAAAATGAAGAACTCTCAAAATATTTCTCTCTCTAGAAAGCTTGAAGAAGAAGGATTCAACCAAGGGTTTCATGTCAAGTCATAATTCCTCCATTAAAGATTAGCAATTGTCTTCGAGGTATGATAGTTTTCATCCATGGATTCCTTCCATTCGTGAAGTTCCCAAATTCTCTTATTTTCAAAGTTAGATATCCCCAATTGAGTTCAGGTTTTCTTCATTGACATGAGTTCTCTAGATTATTAATTTAAATGATTTAATTATGATCTCTTATGCATGAATGAATGAAATACTATTATTTTTATGATGTTTCTCCCATGAACCCATGTAATCCCCATGTTTTCAAGTTATGATCATATGATGTGAGATTTTGATTATGAAGGAAGAGTTTTATGAAATTAAGCATGTATTGATATAATTACATGAATTTATGATGAAATCAATATCTTACCTGTGTTTTCTAAATGTTGATGATTGAAAGTGGGTTTTGAACCTTAAAAGGTAATTATGGAATTATGCATATTCTTATGAAATCTGTGCAAATGTTTTAAGGATGCTTTGAGAGTAAGGTATCAATGATGATGTTGTGGTTGTGTTGTTAAAAGGATTCTTCTCATATACACATGAAAGCATGATGTTAAAAGGATTTCTCACATAATAAGGATTCTAAGGTTGAAAGGTCTTCTAACCTTATTGAATCAAAGATTAAGAACTATTCTAATGAAATCTAGCTTGGATTGGCAAGATGATGTGCCTTTCCATGGATGATAAGAACAAATAAGAAATGACTATTCCGTGGGATTTATGCTTAGCACTGAGAGGATAATGAGATGGAAGCTCTCCCGTTAGTAGAGGTCGGGTTTGTAGAAGCAATCTCCTTATCCCTTACCTATGTGCCCCCATAGGATTATTTTCTACACAGACATTAGCTAATTGATCCACCTAAGCTAAAAGTTCACGGTCCTAACCTTTGCAAGTAGGACAACTCTTTTAGGTGTGGGAGACACCGGGGATCATGTTATAGCTCACATGGTCTCTATGTCGGTTAAGGCTACTTCCCACATTAATAGTGAGCTAAAGTTACTTGAAGTAGTATCTCATATGCATTCAATGGTCTCAAATGATGTTATCTTCCATTGACCATGTTTTATGATTTATGGTTTAACCTTTTATATCATGTTATAGCTTGGTCAATTGCATGTCATGAACTGTCCTCTTTTAGCATGATTTAAATGTCTTGTGCATAGCTATCATACATGGTACATTGTTTTGTACTAACGCATACTCTTGCCAACATATCCTCAAATGTATGGTCCGACAGTGAGGTTTCTCAATTTCGTGGCTAGTGGTTGATTACAAGGTTTACGAGCTTTGTTGATTCCTCATGCTTTGAAGACGGACTTTCATTGTTCTTAGTCTCTTTCTTGTAATTCAGTTTTGGACATGACGTATGAGTTAGTCCCTATTTCTTTCTATTGTATTAGATGGCTATTGAGAGAAGGGTTTTAGACTTCTGTATTTCTTCTATAAAACTATTGGACTTGAGATGTTGTTTTACTTCTTTTATTCTATTTCTTATGTAATGAAAGCTAAGGGGCTTGTATGAAGTTCATTGGGGTCTTATACGCTATGCTACATCTAGGGTATACCCCTGAATCGTGACAATCATATTTTTTATCTCCGATTGATGCTGGAAAAAGATCAATTGGAATGGATAATTAGTTTGATACTTGCAATTTATGTTTGATATTTTTAGTTTTCTTCAAAAATAGATTAAGAGTCATATCTATTTTCCCTTATTATGCTTGAAATAGAGAATAGTGTAAGGTATTGGGTTGTATAGTTATGCACATAGATGAGAATAAGATTCTATGAACTAATGTCATGAGATCGAAGGAAGATTACTGTCATTGAAGCGAACCATCCTATCTATGAATGTTTAGCATTATTGAGCAACACAATTACCCCTATGTGACATCGATTTCAAATCCCCGCACCCGTAGATTACTTGATAATTACTTGATTCTTTCGATATCATAGTTTAGTTATGACTATTTATACCAAAATCATTTTCATAAATTTAGTGGAATCATCCACCCTTTGTTCGTAACTGCTTCAAATAAATTTATTGACATTCTAAATTTTATGATAGAATTCCTTGCATTATATCACTCGCTGTAGGATTCGACCCCAATTCTTAGTTGGATATTTTTTATTGACGACGATCACTTATTCTTTGAATCTATTTTAGTGAGTAAGTTGAGTGTTATTAGTTTTCTCAATAGAATGTTGTGTGAAGTCAACACTTACAAGGAAAACAACACAACATAACATCACATTCCACCAACTCATTTTGTCACCCAGATCCGTACCATTGGTCATTCAAGACAAAACTTCATTTTGTTTGACCTAATTTGATAGTCTAAATTTTCATCTGATCAAGTGTACCAGAAATGTGGACAAAAATAAACTCTTAGCTAAACTTTCAAAACTATCTCACCTAATGTCCCAAACACACGCTAAGAGCCTCAAGATCCAAACCAACCATCCTACTAAAATTAAATAGCCTTTTTAAAGTTTATTGAACTGACGAAAATCACATACGACATCATATTCTCTGGATATTTACCAAAGTTAACTCTTACAATAAAAAACCTCTAAAAGAGTAAAACTCGCACCAATGTCTTCCGCCCACCTTGAGAAGTGAGCTACGAATCCTAGCACCACACAAACACAACAAGACAGCTAAAGAAAGAAACAAAAAAGTAAAAAGTACATGGAGCAAACAAATGACCACGAGGGTCATTATTGTTTTTGAGATGGTTACACCATACCCATTTAATCATAACTATAGGTCGGGGTATACATAGGCCATTTCAATTTGGTTTTTTACTAAAAAATAACAAAATCAACGATGCTAGTTTATTAAATCTTTAAATCAAATCAAACCTTTATAAAGTCGGTTTTCTCTATTTTGCTTTGTGTTTTTTTTTCAATTTTTTGATTTTCTTATAATTATGTAAGGATTAAAAAAAGTTCAAATATAATTTTACTTACATGTTATATTTATAAGATTAAATGTTGGAGTCAAACTAAATACTTTAGAAAAAAATGAAAATATCAAATTTAAAATGATATATCTAAATTTGAAAACTATGATATTACTTAAGATATATTAATAAATTAGTTTATAATTAATAATTTTTTATGTATAGCAAAATTATGCATGCATGCATGCATACATACATATAAATATAAATATATTCGAGCTCCTTTAAATTCTAATCGAGCGATGTCCCAGTATTTCCTAAAACTTTCCAGACAACCACATTACTCACCAAATATTAGAAAATCACAACCTTAGATATTCGCAAATCGTTATTATCACACAAATTTGCTTAACCAACAATTCTAATTATATAATGCATCCCTATCACAATTCATCAAGAGCTCTTATTACCATCATATCAGTAAGCCTTTACCATCTCCCCGAAGTCAATCTTTTCATGGACATGACACATCAAATCCACTTATACCATTTAAATTCAAAGGACTAAACCAAATTTTATACACACTTTCTAACTAAAATCTTTAATTGCATTCACCCAAGTATACTCACTCACTTTCTTTATCCATAAGTTTCCGGTATCAGTGCACTCATGTGGAGCTTAAGATAAAATCATCATTCCTAGAACCCTCAAGATACACTTCACAACCAAAATTCATTAATATCATACCAAATATCCACCACAAAAATCTTCCTAAAAACAACGCTTAACCCAAGCGTTCGTAGTAACAAACTAGTTGATTTCAAAAATGTGAATACAACACCGAATCTCATTATCTGAACATGTCATACAATTGATAACTCCTTAAGTAGTTAGTATTCATACTTGTCAATCGATGTATTAGTTTCCGCATACCACTAGTGCCACACCGTGAACGTTCGTTAGATCCATTAGTAGAACACATCATACATATTGAGAAGATTGTATCCAATTAACCACACATTTCTACCCATGAATAGCTGCAAAAAACATTATCAGATTTGTTTTGTATGTAAACCAAGTGATTTACATTCTTTCTTATATTACGTCGATAACAAAAGTAACTTACGTCATAACTCTAACCAAGTAAGCATCAGTAATATTGAAGTAGTCATATCATGAACCTCTTTGATATACACTCAATCAATGAAATTGTCGTAGAGATTCTGACCTCAATTGGCGCAACATAATTTAATCATTCGCTAAACAACTCATACCTGTTATGACAACTTTACTAACATTATTTTTTCCCCAAGTTATGATATTCATTATCTAGTTGTCTCTTACGAAACTTCTTGAATGTTGTCACCTTGGCAANCCCCCCCCCCCCCCCTACCTCTATCACAAAAGCAACCACTTCATGAAAAGCTTTTGCTGAAATAGCCACCTATAAAGCTTGAATAAACAAATATGACCTCAATCCCTTCATAAAGCAGCAACTCGCTCTTCCGGAATGAAGCAAAGTTGAGTCCAATATCTGGATAAAGCATGAAATTCACCTTCATAAGCTGCAACCAATATCTTTTGTTTCTCTATATTCTGTAACTCATCACTCTTCCTATTTCTCAAAATCCGGGATATATACCTTTCCATAAAGAAGCTAGAAAATGTTGCACAAGTCATATGTAGTGCCTTAACTGGTTGGCACACATTCAACATAAGACCGCCACCATATTTTGACGTCTTCCTTAAAGTAGTATGTCATAACTCAACACCAAATCTCTCCACTATATTCATCTTATGAAATGAAGCATCTAATGATAATCAACAATGACATCATAAATATTTTCATATTCAATACCCATGAAGAATGAGGGTTCCAACTTTAAGAACTTAATAAAAATATCATGTTGGTCACTAGTCATTACATGCTCACAGTAAATCGGGTAAGCATTTCTATTTCTATCGACGCATCCTCTCTTGCTAGTACGGGTATTACCACTTCTATTGCTCTAGTACTAACCATATGTGAAATAGAGTGAAAAAGGTCAGATACCAATTCGAATCACCTAGATACCAATTGGATTCAAGTAATAGGACGAAAGAAGAAGGAATGAACTTTTCGTAAAGTCCTATAGCCTCTCAAAGAAAAGCAAAAGTGTCCTCATATCGTTCTGTAAGACTCTACTAGTCCTGTCCTTGTGTGATGAGAACAGTGAACTTAAAGCTCTGATACCATTTTTGTCACGATCCAAAACAAGTCAGCAATAGCACCCACACTTAACCTCCTAGGTGGGTGAACCAACAAATCCAACCCTAATTTATATTAATTGTTGAACTTACGAAATACTAACCATAAGGCGGAAGATTAAATATTATTAATGTAAGAAATACAAACCATTAGCGTCTATTAAATATCGTTTCCCAAAATCTGAAAGTCATCACATCAATGACATCTAATCTTTAAATGCTAAGTCTAAGAGTATGAAAGAGACCAAAATAAATGAATAAAATAGATTATGTCCGAAAACTAAAGACATCATGCCATGACCGAGAGAATCCAACACGAGGTAGAATGAATAGCTCACCCTGGAACTTGATGTGCTAGAGATTGGCTAGAGCTGAGGGGGAGTCGAAGTCACTAGTACACTTGTTGTACTCCACAAAAGGAAAATGCAAAAAAGTACAAGTAGGGATCAGTACAAGGCATCATGTACTGAGTAGATATCATAGGCTGACTGAAAATAGTAATTCATATGCATAAAGTAATAATATTAAATCAACTATAACACTTAGCAGGTGGCAAGCAATAAACAATATGATCAAGTGACAATACCGAAACAAGTACGTAATTAGTCAAATACTAGACACACATATGAGGATGCATTCCTCCACACCACGCTCATTTTGGAAATGGGTTCTTTGGGATTGAGTACATTAAGTTATTTCAATATGTTTTCCTTTAATGTTATCATGTCGGAACGTGACACCGGATCAAATAATACCTTGTCGAAACGTGACACCCAATCAAATAATACCTTGTCGAAACGTGACACCCGATCAAATAATATATCGTTCCCGCTCGTGGTTACCGATCCAACCATATAGTTAATTCATTTGTCATTCTTTATCATCTCTTTCCACTTTCTTACCAATATTTCTTTAAGCCTTTTGTATACAAAGCATCACTTCGATAGAGAAGTTTCAAGATTATAAATTTTATGGTCTTAGGATTTCAGACCAAATTTCCGAAAGTTCAAGCCCAAGGGTAAATCTCAATTTCTCCAATTATCATAACTTTAATGGTATTAGAATTATACAGTACACCTAATTTTTAATTACCTATATAAATAAGTTAAAACATAAATTATAATGTGATAACATGTACACAGAATCTCGAATATACATCAAAGGCCACTGGCGTTAATACCAGTAACTAGGATGTATAATTTCTTGCCTGAATTGAATTTTGTCTATTCTATAATAATCACATCCTTATGTTATTATTATATCATCATTGTCAATCATTATAGAAATTATTATCCATTATTATTTGTCTCCCCCAAATTTTAAGATCTACATTCTAAACAAAGGAAAATCAATAGTTTCCGTCCAGTTCCTTCGGTCCAACTACAAGAGAATGAACAATCGTAACATTAGTTTATATACACTAATGTTCACGTGTTTGTCTCTTTCTTTTCAACAATTAACCATTAAGCTAACTACCACTCTGACACAGACCATAACTCAATTCAATTTCAACATTATAATATAACAATTGCTACACTTACATGTTATAATTTCCCTACATCATCATCGATTCATCTTTCTGCAAAGTAAGGGAAATTTCTTCAAATACCTTCTACCGCCGCTTCAATCTTGTTCTACAACCGTGCGACTCTTCCATTCTCTTTTTCTTCAACAAATTATTTACTATCCAAAATATTAAATGACTAATTATAAAAATGGTAAAAGCGGTTCACTACTAATTTTAATGTTATTTTCTTTAATCACCAACTATATTAATTATTTAAATTACCCCCTTTCTTATACAATTATAGTTACGAATAGTCCAAAATATTCATTTAGAATCTATCGAAAGAGTCTTAGATGAAATAAAAAACTCAAGTACTCAAACCGATTAAATGGGTCGTTACAAATATACTAAAAGTATATAAGGATTGGTGATAATACTTTTTTCATTTACTTGAACATCAACTTCTACACACCATCTAAACGTTATAATAATTGTGGTGACTAGCAGAGGTGAATGTTATTAAGAAGTTTTCTAGGAATATCTCAAAAACCAAATTGAATGCAACAAAGGTAATTTTGTTGACATAGTAATGTATCTCCTCATTTATCCCAATTTATGAGAATTTTTATATTATATTTATCTGTCATGTTGTTCTTCCATATAGTTCTAGTTAATTATAGGGCATTGCCTCACTGTTGTTGATTGTCTGAAAGTTATTAAAATAATTAATAAAGATATTACAACAGGTTGGGGTCATCAATTCATGTGTTCTTTTTATATTCCAAATACTATAGGATGGGGTTGGCTATAATTTACTATGACGTTAAGATTTTTTATCTATAATTTTAATTACATATGCTTTATAACAACCACCCATTTTACTAAAAAAATACTTATTTATATTTTAAATATAACTTGGACTGGAATATTGAAGGACATCTGCATGTTGAAATGAATAAAAAGAACAAACAATGCTCGCCACAATATAGGGACAGGTTTCCACTCAAAGTGCGGTATATATAGGCAAATACTCCATAATTTTTTTTATATTTAATTGATTCTTATCAAATATAATAATTTTTTTGTGACGACCCAGGGTACACCCTAGATGTAACAAGGCGTACTCAACCCTGAAGGGTCTCATACAAGCCCCTTAGCATATCATAACATAAGATAATTGAAAAGTGCGGAAATTTTAAAACATTTTCCATACAATCAAAATCTTTTATAAAAGCGAAGCAGAAGTCTATTACACTTGTCTAAAACAATCTATTATAACTTGAACAACTCTTGGGACACATCCCATATAATAGTCTAAACATAATATCAAAGAACACAAAGGAAATAGTGGATATATCCTTGAATGCTATGAGGACTCACCAATCTTCAACTCCTTGCTCTACTAGGAACCTAGCCACAGGGATGAACTCAATATCGCCAGACCCTACATTTGATAAAAATGTAGGCAAGAGTATGTGTTAGTACAAAATACACTAAATATGATAGCTAGCATAACATCATAAGAGCATAACAACATAGTTATAAGCATAATATCCAACATAGACATAATATAAGCATTAGTCACCATAAGGCATAATCCATAAACATAAGAGATACATTATATTCATAAGCATAGCCAATACTTAGATCTTCATAACATAAGAGAACTATTTCTCAAGTAACCTCAAAGCATACTTGTGCAATGCATGGATAAGACCCCATAATCTAACCCATACTAAGTACAACTTTTAGGCCATCATTACCACACTTGTCATCTTTGGATCTTATCCTTAGCTTAATTCTCATGGACAAGGGAACCTTCACCTTTAGTCAAACATATCAAGGAAGGCAACTTTAGCAACAATCGAAGCTAAGCATACAACATATAAGTGAAATACTTCATAAGTAGCTTCAACTCATACTTGTGCAATGCATGGATAAGACTCTATAATCTCACCCACACTAAGTACTAGTTTAGGCAATCATACATACATGACTACAATTTATTACTTCTAGGCTACCAAGGAATAGCACGATACTAGGCTAGACCAAGATACCATGGAAAGCATACTATCATGCAAGTCCAAGCTACATAAGGAAGGGTACAATTTCTCAATCCAAGCTACCAATGAAATTGCTTGTCTTAACCAAGTCATGCTACCATGCAAGCATTCTATGATGCTAGTTCAAGCTACATTGGAAGGGTACTATTTCTTAATCGAAGGCTACCATGAGATCTCCTACTATAACACCCCGAAAACTAGTTGTCACGACCCGATTTATCAAGTCATGATGGCACCTACTATAACCCACCAGTAGGTAAGCCAACCCGTAACCCGGAACAACAAGTAATGGGTCTGAGGGTAGAAATCAAACAAGAGTAGGCAAATAACAATATAAACAGGCGGACGCAAACCAAAAACTTATATACAAATAAAGATCCCTCCCAGAACCTGGAAGTCACTAGTACAGAGCTACTACAAAATGAGTACAAGTCCCAAAACTGGACAACAGAGACTGGACTGTCTCGAAGGGAAGAAGACAAGTCTATATATACAGATGGAGACCGAAATAGTACAGAACGCCGTGTGCTCACCCCCGTCTCCAGATAAGTCTACTCCAAGCTCGATCAACGCTGGCTACTAGTGCTCGGACCTGCATCACAAAATAGATGCAGAGCGTAGCATGAGTACCAAAACAACAGGTACCCAGTAGGCATCATCGGCCGACTGAGCAAGATAAGCAAAAGTAAACTGAAATGCAAATAAAGGGTCACATCAAGTGCAAAGAGTAGTAAATGGGGGGTATGTACACGAGCGTACAGGCAACAAAGACAAGCAATCTAACTAACTCCGCCGGGCTCCCATAAACCCGACGGGTACGCTCGTGCACAATAAAAGAAACCACCTGCACGGACCCCCATAAGCCCGGCAGATGGACTGACAGTTGAAGTAAAATAATGGAGCTAGAAGGTCTATCACAATATTACCAATTTCCGGACTTGTAACTGAACCATTCCCAATCATATTCCAAGATCTCATTACGTCCCGGACTTTAACCGGAATCTCTCCAACCTCCAAAACCTCAACCTGCAGATGAGAGTAATCAAGACTAAACTGAAGCTTTAGTGAGGAATTGGGAATACACCACGTGCAAGCTGGACCACGGACTCGAACCGGGTACTATAGCTAATGAGTCAACCTATATGGGCTGGACCACGGACTCGAACCGGGTGCTGTAGCCAAAGGTCGGGCACGGGTGGGCTGGACCACGGACTCGAACCGGGTGCTGTAGCCAAAATCAGATCACAGGTAAGCTGGACCACGGACTCGAACCGGGTACTGTAGCTAAGCCTGGACATAAATGAGCTGGACCACGGACTCTAACCGGGTACTGTAGCTGAAATCAGATCACAGGTAAGCTGGACCACGGACTCGAACCGGGTACTGTAGCTAAGCCTGGACATAAATGAGCTGGACCACGGACTCTAACCGGGTACTGTAGCTGAAACCAGATCACAGGTAAGCTGGACCACGGACTCGAACCGGGTACTGTAGCTAAGCCTGGACATAAATGAGCTGGACCACGGACTCTAACCGGGTACTGTAGCTGAAACCAGATCACAGGTAAGCTGGACCACGGACTCGAACCGGGTACTGTAGCTAAGCCTGGACATAAATGAGCTGGACCACGGACTCTAACCGGGTACTGTAGCTGAAACCAGATCACAGGTAAGCTGGACCACGGACTCGAACCGGGTACTGTAGCTAAGCCTGGACATAAATGAGCTGGACCACGGACTCTAACCGGGTACTGTAGCTGAAACCAGATCACAGGTAAGCTGGACCACGGACTCGAACCGGGTACTGTAGCTAAGCCTGGACATAAATGAGCTGGACCACGGACTCTAACCGGGTACTGTAGCTGAAACCAGATCACAGGTAAGCTGGACCACGGACTCGAACCGGGTACTGTAGCTAAGCCTGGACATAAATGAGCTGGACCACGGACTCTAACCGGGTACTGTAGCTGAAACCAGATCACAGGTAAGCTGGACCACGGACTCGAACCGGGTACTGTAGCTAAACCTGGAATAAGTAAGCTGGACCACGGACTCTAACCGGGTACTGTAGCTAAGAATCAATATCCAACCATCCGTCGCGGGAAATATCACCAAACCGATTACCATAAATAATCCTTTTAGTCCGACCCTCATATACCCCAAATCGCCGAGGAAGTATCCAATAATGAGTAAGCTAGACCACGGACTTTAACCGGGTATTTGTAGCCGATATAAAAGCAGGGCATTATGGATACAAGGTCATAAGCTGAGTTACCGACTATCAGACTCAAGTCTGCTATATCAGTCTACAAGGAGCTAACCGTCCGAAACGACGTCGGAAAAAGTTCTACTGCCCAACGACATCCGAAATCTCGCAAGTCTATGGCAACACTAGTCTAAGCCTAGACTAAGGCCAAACATACTTCAAATCAATATTATCATATACACCACCAGATATGGATATTCAATAATATCAAGAGACATGCTGTCATAATCCAACACTTTCCCGAAATAAGGTCTAAGGCAGGAATTATAGAAATTTAGCATGCTCGACACCCGAACCCCTCCATACTCAAGCAAATCAATAAACAAATGCCTAAACATGCTCAATCTCACGAGAGAAAACCATAGCCTACCTGAAAGCCGATCACGCGTGCTCCAACTCACGGTACCGGATCTTTTCCTCTCCGAACGGTCTCCAAATGCTTCCCCACTAACAAAAGGTTAATCACCTCGTCATTACGAATATATTGACACTAAAATTATATTTTTCGGAGACGGACCCAAAATCGGGTCTAGAACGGGATTGTGGGGCCCACAATTAGAATCTCGAAATCGAATCCGTGGAAACGTCCCAAATACCTTACTAAACTAATACCCCAAAATTTAGTACAAACAGATGCTTAAAACACCGCAAATCAGCCACAACAATTAAAATTGGCAGCCCCTTGATCATCAATTTTCGAAAAAACGAGACCCTTTCAACCCAAACAGATTATACCACGATGATCCTTGCGAAAAACTCTACAAGTTAGCCTCAAGAATGACTCAAAACGGACCTAAGATGATCAAGATCTCACATTTCAAAATTCAACAACAATTCAATCCGGAAATCACCCTAGCAGTGGCTAAAATTGATTCCTTACCTCAAACGAAGCCTTCCCTCGCGTTTCTGAGATCACCGCTAGATTCCCCTCGAATTTCTCTTGAAGTTTGCCTTTTTATTAACTTAATTTGGACTCAAAATGAAGGAGCAATCTTAAGTTGGACTTGAAGGAAAAAAATGGACGAAATTAGTCCTAAATTCTGGAAATTTCCAGATTTCCACTCCTCTGCCACGTGGCGTCACGTGGCTTTGCCACGTCACCGCCGCGTCAAAATTCTACAACCCTTCAAACTTAAATTTCGATGTTTCGGACTCGGAAAAATACAAACCTTATATGGAATCTGATTGGAAATGATATTTCGGACTCAACGGTGAAGGCGGAATTTCCATTTGGAGCTCGCTTCGATGAAGAGTGGGTCCCACACCCAGTATCGTTTTGAGACAGATTCCACAATTTCCATCTAAAGCCTCGGGAAGTGAACAAAGGGTCGTTCTAGACCAAAATCGATCTTCCGAAGCTAACCTAGCTGTCAGAATTTTCATCTGAGCACGTCTTCCAAAAAGGTTGACCAAAGTCAACTTTTCAAGTCATTACACTAGTAGGCTAAACTAGGGCTTGACGGGATGGTTAGAGTCGTGAATGTACCTCCCTATATCTTAAAATAAGGGTTTTCATGTTAGAACGTCAAGGTACCATCCCTCAAGGACCAACTAGGGGACCTTGAGGAGGACCCCTGAAATCTGCCAAAAAAAGTGGACCACAGTTGGACCCACGCCCCGTGGGTGGGTCACCACCCACTGGAGGGAGCAACCGTTGGTGGACAAAAAGTCCCAGTCACCAACCCACGACCCACCACTGCGGGCCGTGTGTCAGTCCATGCCCCGTGGGTGGGTGCTCGTGAGTGGTGGCCTGGAGATTGTTTTAAGGGTTAAGTGTAGGGGTACTTTGGGGTTTCCGACTTTAATTAATATTAAGTGACATCATTTTATACTAATTTAGGACACCTATATAAATAATTTAGACCTCCAAATTAAATCATCAAAATCATTATTTCTAAATCCTTCAAAAAAACCCAATTCGTTCTAAAAAATTCTCTCTCTAGAAAGAAGAATAAGAAGAAGAAGAGGGTCAAGCAAGGTTAAGACTCCATTGTTTCAAGCTTTGTAGGCTGTAATCAAGGTAAGATGTCTTATTCATTCATGAGCTCCTTTCATCCATGAAGCCCCCATATTTTCCATAATTTAGAAGAAGATTTCCCCAAGTCAAACTAGGGTTTTTTCTAATAATATGGGTTATGATCCAATAGAGTGTATTATGATTGTTTATGACCATTTATGATTGTTTATGATGCAATTACATGTTTTTAATATATATGTATTCTTTATTAACCAAATATTCTAGGATGAAATTGATATAGTTTGGTTTTATGCCATGACAGAGGAAATTGAGGGCTTAGATGTGATATTCTAAGATTGATAAATTACTTTACAATTGATTGAGATTAGAGAACCTAAATATGAACTACTTAAAAGAAAAGCTTGTAGACATAAATTGATTATATTAGGGTTTATATGATGAATCATGACTAGTAGTGTTGAGATTAAATTTATATGATGATACATGACTAGAATTGCTTAAGAATGAAACATGTGGTTAGATTGTTTTGAGAATTAGGCATATATGATGACTATGTGAAGTATTTCTTTGAGAGCTAGGCTTGTATATAAGAATGTGATTTCTAGGGCTTGAGGGTAAAAGCTAATATGAATGAACTAGGAATGTTAAGGCTTTAAGAGTGAAGCTATTATATATGTTGATTTGTATATAGTATTATTGTGGAAGGAGTTGACCCACATGATCTATACTATGAGTATATGAGGTTATAGGCGATGAATACAAGAAGGAACAACGCAAGGATGGTTGGTGAGGAGAATATGAATGAGGCGGTTCACCCTCAAGCTCCTCAAAACCCTGAAGTTCCTATTGAAGAAAGGGCTATGTCTAATGTTGAGATAAGGTCAGCTATTCATAATTTGACTCAAGTGTTGGCCACTCAAGTTGCTAGGGATTCTAGGGTGCAAGTGAACCCCAATGATAGCACTACCGCTTCTAGGATAAGGGATTTCACAACGATGAATCCCCCTACTTTCATTTTTTGTTATTTACTCTTTTTGCTCCTATTTTTTGTTTACACGGTGTTGTGAACCACCAATGTGTTTTTGTCATTATATGTGGGTATAATTTTTCTAAATATGGCATTCCTAATAGTATATCTTTTGTAGTTAATTCAAAGTTATATATTTCCTCTATAGTTAATATCTTATCCCATAGTTGTATTTTTATATTTTTTGCCTTATATGTGATCATGTTTCCTACATTATTAAATCATGTTACTACTATCGGTGATTTTAATTTTTCCTAATTATCTTCTGGCAAACAATTGTATTTACATATATTAGCTTCTGCTCCCGTATCTATCATTGGTGTATAATATCTGTTATAATATCCCTCTATTATTATCTTTGCAAGTATATATATTTTCATATTTTTACCATACTAAAGTTCTTTTTATCATTACTCTTTTATTTTCATAATTTATTGTCAACTGTTTGTCTTCTAAATTATATGCTTTTACTTGTTCTAGCCATTTTATTCCTAAAGTGATATTTTCATCTCCTTGATATATTTTAAACTTTATTACTATTGGTACTCCTCCAATGATTATTTCCTTTTATGTAGTTTATTCGGTATACATTAATGCTTTTGGTAGTTCGGGGCATAATTGTTCAGTAGTTATTATTTCATCTTCCGTCATTAATTCTCTTGTAATATAGTTTTCTTCTTGTCCTGTATTTATTAATATTAAATATTTTCGTTGTTCCATTACTCCCGTTATGTAGTAATGATGTGGTTTTATTTCTTCTTCCATTGATTTTTGTGGAGTTTTATCTATTCTTCTTGAGGTACTCATTTTTTATGAAATTTGTGGTATTTCTCAGTTTATTCTTTTTGTTGTGCTTAATCTTTCTTTTACTATTTCTAAATCTTCTTCTATATCAATCTCATTATAACTATAGTCAATATTATCTATGACTGTAACTATCCTTTCAAAAGGATTTTCTATTTTTATTTTTTTTATTTTATTTTTTGCTGTTATTTTATGTTTTGTTGTTAAAACATATAAGTTTTTACATCTAGCTGTAAATATTTTTTACTTTCCGGGGCTAGTTCTATTCCTGACATTTTCCAATATAATACTAGTGATTTATCTATGTTCCTGTCATTTATTGCTACTAAACAATTAGCACTTATCATAAAATTTAAATTTTTGGTATATGAGGTTAACTTTTACTGCACTTATTATACTTTTTCTATAGGTTGTATGGTTCTACTATCCGCTAAGTATATTTCTATGGGTGTATCTATTCCTTCTCTAAAACAAGTTTTTATTAGTATTTATGTTCCTCCTAAATGTACATATTTAATTGGATTTTTTGCCTTAATATCTTGTATTTCTTTATTTATTATTCGTTTATTTATTATTGGTATTTTAGCCTTTCCTTTGGTGTATATGCAATCTATGATATGTTCTCTTTGACTTACTACATAATATTCTTCTTTTTGTCGTTTAAACCAGTTTCTTATTGTTGATATTTCGAATATTTTTGCTACGCTTATGTCTAATTCTTTTCCTGTTATTTGTTCAAATATACTATTATCATATATTATTTTTTGTTCTAAAGATTCTTCGTCTTGATGTTCTTCTTTAGTTATTATTTGTATATCTGTTTCAGTCATTTGTTATATTATAGAATTCATTGTCTGATTCTATTTCTATATCATTATCTATTTCATTTTCTGATATTTTATCTATGTTATCTTCACTTTCTAATTCATAATCTATTTACTCTATTGGTGTATATTTTTCATCGTTTATTATTATTTCTGATATTTGTTTTTTCTTTGGATTTTTAGGTAATTTACAATCTCTAGCTATGTGTCCTAATTTTCCACAATTATAACAAGTACATTCCGTTAGTTTTCTCTTTGGTCTATATGGTCTTTTGGTTTTGTAGTTTTTTACATAGTATCTTGTTCTCGATTTTTTATATTTATATTTTGATATGTATTTTTTATTATATTTCTTTCTATTTTTATAATACCTATCCGTACAACCAAATTGAGGTGCTGTTTTATTTTTGCAACATGCCAAGTTTTTTACTAATATTTTTTTCATTTTTATTTCTTCTTTATGTTTTTCACATAGTTCTATAAACCATCGTTGCAAGAATTTTATTCTAGCTCCTAAGGTATCTGTTAATCCTGCTTCATTCCAATTTTTTATTACTTTTGAATTAAAAGGTTCTGGTAGATTTGTAAAATATAATTTTCTTATTTCTTTACTTTCTTCGGTGCTATATGTTCCTTTATAATAGTATTCTCTAAATGCACATGTATATTCATCTATGTAACACATATTACGTATTGCTAATTTTGTCATTAGATTTCTATTTACGATGTTTTATTTATTTTGTTCTTCTACTTCTGTTGTCATACTATTAAATTCATTTCTTATAACTACTTCGTATTTATATAATATTTCCATATTTGTAGTAGCTAATTCACCATCGAATTTTTTATTACTTCTTAAAGTTTTTAAACTTTCATCTGATAAATTTTTTTGCCATAATTTTAGTGTTCCTATAAGTGTTCTTTCTATATATCCTAGTGTTTCTGTCATTACTATTTTGTTATCTATTAATTGTTTTGATATATATCCTATCCATAATTGGATTGTTTAATTTATATCTGCTACACAGTCTAAATCTAAAAAATTATCTTATTCGGTTATTGGTTTAGGTGTCCATTTTTTATTCAATTTTTTTTATCCCATATAGTTTTTTTTTATCATATTGTCCATAGTTTGTATCATAGTATCTTGGACTTTTTGGATCTTTTACTCCTGATGTACTTGGTTTTTTCATCCATGTCTACGTCTCCTGTATTTACTTCTAAATTCTTTGTATTATCTATGTTTGCTAAAAGTTTCGTATATGTTTCGCTTGTTTCCGAATGTTGTTCATCTAGATCATCATCATTTATTTCATCAATTCTTATTTCAGGTAGATTATCTTGGTTTTCTTCTTTTTCTTCTAATTCATCTTCTAATTGCAGTTTTTCTTTAAATTTAATTATCTCATTTACTAATTTTGTTTTTTGTTCTGTTTCTTTTTGTTTAATTTCATACATTTCTTTTAATATTGCCAGCTCTTTTTCTAGCTCTATTATTTTAGTATTTTTTACTTCTTCTAATTGTTGTACTTCCTTTTTTGCTTGTTATTTTATTTTTTCAATTTCCGTTTTTCTATCTATTTCTTCATTTTCTTTTGTTATTCTTTTCATAGCAGTTAAACTATCTTCTAATTTTACTGTTTCTTTTTCTAACATTAAACTT
>NC_064282.1:40309492-40315633 GCF_019186545.1 Solanum stenotomum
TTTTTATTATTTCATCATGCATGTATGTAGTCATGTTCTTTATCATGCAGGTTTTTATTTTCAATTATTTCTTCCTATCATATTCATAATTGATTAAATTCATATTAGATCATTATGAACTAGATTATCTGTTTATCATGTTCTCCTGTCACTACTAGCATCGTACTTTAGCGGATACTTCCTTCTTATCAGCGCCTCAACTTTGTTTACTCCCCTAAACGGCTTTCCTCGTCTACCGATTTCAACAATAGGATGGCATAGTATAGAAGTTTTCTCCCTGTTTCCAGTGTGCTAATAAACTAGAAATCATGATTCAAATAATTCTAATACATAATAACTAACATAAATTTATTCAATCATATATATGATATTCAGGAATATATGAAATTGGTTTTGCATATTTATTGAACAATATACCTTTGTCTCTTGCTTATCCATGATATCTGAAGTTTGTTCCATTATCTATTAAATAAGAATAGCTTAGATATTAAATATTTGAGAGAATGTTTATAAAAGTGCTTCGTTTATTCAAAGTCTATTTTTACAATGTTTACATCTATGCCTATATATAGGAAAATAAATGACTCCTACTTGCCTTCTACTATTCACAAATGACTTCTACTATTTACTATTATTATTCACACTTTGGCTTTTCAAAAAAGAGAAAGCATTTACTTTACTTTATATCACTATCTTCTTTACATCTTTTCTTCTTTATCCTCGTGCTCTCTTAGCTTCTTGTCTTTTGTCTTCTTATCTCTTTGTGTATCTTGTTGCCACTTGTTCATTCTTATCTTCTTGTCTTTGTGTCTTATCTCTTTGTCTATCTTGTTGCTTCTAATTCATGACTTTTTGCACTACTTACTTTAATAATTTACACCTACTACTTTACACTTGTCCACTAACTTTAATAATGTACTACAAAATAATACATATTTTATTTGTCTTTTTGGCCATGTATAATCTTCTTTTTATTTCTCTGTCTTTTTCTTCTTCTCTTTATTCGATCATTCTAGCTGGACTTCTGGTATCACACTAACTTCTCCGTTGCATTTTGAACATATATGATCTGGATATTTGTGTCCAATTAGCTTACAATATCTGGTTAATAGTTCATTTGAGATGAATCCCTTCTTTAATGCTCTGGTAATAGGTTGTTCTTCTGGTTTGAGTAGAGATAATATCCTTTTTTGTACTTCGTCCATATCTTCTTGTCTTAGCTCCCTTGAGTTTGAATATATCATAAGTTGGTCTCGTGAATAATAACTTCATATTGCATTCCCATTTAGATAATTATTTGCAAGTTCTTGGATAATTGTTGACATACCAATTATTCTCTTATTAGCATAGAAACTTATCTCAATTTCTTGTATCTCTGGTTGTTGTCCGATATCTTCTGGAATTATCATAGCTCTGGTTAATCCAATTTTTACAACTTGTATTATTTGTTTTATTTCATCATATAGTATCTCTGCCGGGGCCGCATAAAACTTTACATAAAATAGATTACCTTTTGTTACTCTTTTATAGGTTATGAATGCTCTGTGTATTTCTAGTATACCGCTTAGTTCTTCTCCATCGTATGTATAACTGTACTTAATAATCCATAGTTGTAACAGGTTTTGACTAAATTTTCTTTAGTTTTTGGTTGAGCTATCAACTTATTGTACCCTTGTAATTATTGGGTTAAATAATTTTGGGTTGATTCTTTAATGGTGGTAGATCTGGAATTAAGATTCAAATATGTTTGGATTTTGTGTATATTCCTAATATAGGTTTGTGTGATATGGTTATAAATTTTTATGTCTTTGTTTATGCTCTCTGCATACGTTGAGGTTTGTGGTGATATAATCAATGGGTCTTTTGGTATTTTTGGTGTAAATGGTTTCTCAAACATTTTGTTTAGATTAGTGCTTGTATATTGTTTCCTAACTGTTTTGCTTGTACCTGCAGCTGCATTGAAACAATCATTAAGGGTTTTTTGGAGTATCCCAACATCTCCTTCTAGCTCTGGATGTTTAGTGTCTTCTGATTGACATATCTCTGCATGTTTATAGTCATGCGACTGACTTATAGCTTTAGACTTTTGTATCTCATTGTCCATACTATCCACTTTGATACAAAGTGTAGTAATGGCTTTTAGTATATCTTCGATTGTATTTTCTTTCTCAGTCTGAGTAGCTTTGTCTTGATAAGTATTCTGCAATAACTTTCTTATCAGTTTTTATTACTTCAATAGTGAATGTAAAATTTAATATATTTAATACCAATCTCCTTATTTCTTTTGTCGTTACTGAATCTTGTATTTTTCTTGTTAGCCACATTTTACTTGTGTGTTATCTGTCCTCATAATAAATTTGTTATATACAATATATGGTTCAAATGATAGTAAACATTTATATACTAAATATAATTCTTTCCTGTTTATTTTCCATTTTATTTCTGTATTAGTAAATGTTCCTGAATAATATCTACAATGATGTTCTATTTTTTCTCCATCATACTCGTATTTTAAGATTCCTCTATAACTTTTTTCACTGGCGCCTGATTCTACTATATAAGTAATTTTTTTGTTTTCATCCGGAAAATATAGTTTAGGTAGGTTCTTACATAATAGTTTTACTTTTTGTATTTGTGTTTGGTCTTTTTTATCAAACTGGTATTCTACGTCTTTCTTTAATTTTTGTTGTAATGGTTTTAAATTCTCTGCTAATTTCGGTATGTATTCTCTTACTTGGTTTACTAATCCTAGAAATGATTGTAATTTTTTTTTTTCGTATCTAGTTGTTCATTTGAGTTAATTATTTTTTGTACTATTTGTGGTTCCATTTTTATTTCATTTTTATCTATCTGTATTCCTAAGAATTCTATTTGCTTTTTCATTATATCTGCTTTCTTTTTACTTAGGCTTATACCTGCGTATTCTACGATATGCATAAATTTTCTAATAACCTTATATGTTCATCTTGTGTTTTAGAATATAATAATATATCATCAATGTATACTATACAATTTTCTGGTTGTTTAAAGTAGTTATCCATAAAGTGTTGATATCTACCTAGTGCATTTTTATATCCAAATGGTAATATATTCCATTCATAAAATCCTTGTGGTACTGTAAATGATTTAAGTTTTTTAGATTC
The DNA here is from genome assembly GCF_019186545.1 of Solanum stenotomum. Classification (NCBI taxonomy): domain Eukaryota; kingdom Viridiplantae; phylum Streptophyta; class Magnoliopsida; order Solanales; family Solanaceae; genus Solanum; species Solanum stenotomum. The sequence goes on from NC_064282.1 coordinate 40,312,636, forward strand.
TTCTTCTAATTTTAAGTGGTAAAATCCTGATTTGCAGTCAAATTTACTAAAGTAATTATATCCTTGTATTTGCCTTATCTTTAATATTTTATTTGGTATTGAGTAATTATAAGTTTTAGTTTTTTCATTTAAATTTCTATAATCAATGACCATTCTACTTTTTCCTCTTTTTTGTTCACTATGTTTATTTACTATAAATGCTGGGCTTCTATGCTTGCTATTGCTTTCTTGTATATACCCTTTTTCTAGTAATTCAGTTATATGTATCTTAAATTCTGTTAAATCATTAAAATTATATTTTAATGGTTTTTGGGTTATTATACTATTTTTATCAATTAGCTCAAATTTTATTTTTATTTTATTTTTTCCCATCCTTGTAGAGGATCTTCACTATATAATAATTCTAACTTATCTTGGATTATTTTTACTTTATCTATAGAGAATATAATTAATTCTATCTTAGGGTCTTCTTCTTTTATATTTTCTAATTTTTGTGTAATTTTTTCACTTCCTTTTGTCCATTCTGTTGTTTTCATTTTTTGTTATTTACTCTTTTTGCTCCTATTTTTTGTTTACACGGTGTTGTGAACCACCAATGTGTTTTTGTTATTATATGTGGGTATAATTTTTCTAAAAATGGCATTCCTAATAGCATATCTTTTGTAGTTAATTCAAAGTTATATATTTCCTGTATAGTTAATATCTTATCTCATATTTGTATTTTTATATTTTTTGTCTTATATGTGATCATGCTTCCTTCATTATTAAATCCTGTTACTACTATCGGTGTTTTTAATTTTTCCCATTTATCTTCTGGCAAACAAATGTATTTACATATATTAGTTTCTGCTCCCGTATCTATCATTGGTGTATAATATGTGTTGTAATATCCCTCTATTATTATCTTTACAAGTATATATATTTTCATATTTTTATCATACTAAAGTTCTTTTTATCATTATTCTTTTATTTTCATAATTTATTGTCAACTGTTTGTCTTCTAGATTATATGGTTTTACTTGTTCTAGAAATTTTATTCCTAAAGTGATATTTTCATCTCCTTGATATATTTTAAATTTTATTACTATTGGTACTCCTCCAATGATTATTTCCTTTTTTGTAGTTTCTTCGGTATACATTAATGCTTTTGGTAGTTCGGGGCATAATTGTTCAGTAGTTATTATTTCATCTTAACTAACGGAATGTACTTGTTATTATTGTGGAAAATTAAGACACATAGCTAGAGATTGTAAATTACCTAAAAATCCAAAGAAAAAACAAATTTCAGAAATAATAATAGACGATGAAAAATATATGCAGATAGAGTACATAGATTATGAATTAGAAAGTGAAGATAGCATATATGAATTATCAATAAATGAAATAGATAATGATATAGAAATGGAATCAGATAATGAATTCTATAAATGACTGAAACTGATATACAAATAATAACTAAAGAAGAACATCAAGACGAAGAATCTTTAGAACAAAAAATAATATTTGATAATAGTATATTTGAACAATTAAATGGAAAAGATTTAGACCTAAGCGTAGCAAAAATATTTGAAATACCAACAATAAGAAACTGGTTTAAACGGCAAAAAGAAGAATATTATGTCGTAAGTCAAAGAGAACATATCATAGATTGCAAACACACCAAAGGAAAGGCTAAAATACCAATAATAAATAAAGAAATACAGGATATTAAGGCTAAAAATCCAATTAAATATGTACATTTAGGAGGAATAAAAATACTAATAAAAGCTTGTTTTAGAGAAGGAATAGATACACCCATAGAAATATACTTAGCGGATAATAGAATCATACAACCTATAGAAACAAGTATAATAACCACAGTAAAAGGTAATCTCATATACCAAAAATTTAAATTTATAATAAGTGCTAACTACTCAGTAGCAATAAATGACAAGAACATAGATAAATCAGTAGTATTATATTGGAAAATGTCAAGAATAGAACTAGTCCCGGGAAGTAAAATATTTACGGCTATATGTAAAACCTTATATGTTTTAACAACAAAACATAAAATAACAGCAAAAATTAAAATAAAAAAAGAAAATCCTTTTGAAAGGATAGTTACAGTCATAGATAATAATGATTATAGTTATAATGAGATTGATATAGAAGAAGATTTAAAAATAGTAAAAAAGAAAGATTAAGCACATCAAAAAGAATAAACTGTGAAATACTACAAATTTCATAAAAAATGAGTACCTCAAGAAGAATAGATAAAACTCCATAAAAATTAATGGAAGAAGAAATAAGACCACATCATTACTACATAACGGGAGTAATGGAACAATGAAAATATTCAATATTAATAAATACAGGACAAGAAGAAAACTATATTACAAGAGAATTAGTGACGGAAGATGAAATAATAACTACTGAACAATTACGCCCCGAACTATCAAAAGCATTAATGTATACCGAAGAAACTACAAAAAAAGAAATAATCATTGGAGGAGTACCAATTGTAATAAAATTTAAAATATATCAAGGAGATGAAAATATCACTTTAGGAATAAAATGGCTAGAACAAGTAAAACCATATAATCTAGAAGACAAACAGTTGACAATAAATTATGAAAATAAAAGATTAATAATAAAAAGAACTTTAGTATGATAAAAATATGAAAATATATATACTTGCAAAGATAATAATAAAGGGATATTACAATATATATTATACACCAATGATACATACGAGAGCAGAAGCTAATATATGTAAATACAATTGTTTGCCAGAAGATAAATGAGAAAAATTAAAAACACCGATAGTAGTAACAGGATTTAATAGTGAAGGAAGCATGATCACATATAAGGTAAAAAATATAAAAATACAAATATGGGATAAGATATTAACTATAGAGGGAATATATAACGTTGAATTAACTACAAAAGATATGCTATTAGGAATGTCATTTTTAGAAAAATTATACCCAAATATAATAACAAAAACACACTGGTGGTT
>NC_064282.1:40357911-40387956 GCF_019186545.1 Solanum stenotomum
AATTGAGCTAATTGATAATAACAGTATATTAACCCCAAAACCATTAAAGTATAATTTTAATGATTTAACCGAATTTAAGATACATATAGATGAATTACTAGAAAAAGGATATATACAAGAAAGTAATAGTAAGCATACAAGCCCGGCATTTATCATAAATAAACATAGTGAACAAAAGGAGGTTTATCAAGGACTTTTCAAAGAATGCACACCCCATATGCAAACTCTTGCAGAAGGAAGTGAAGTTCTATTTTGATGACGCATCCACGGTAGCATTCAAATGCTTGAAAGAAAAATTGGTATCCACCCCGGTCATCATCAACCCTGATTGGTCCGAATCTTTCGAAGTAATGTGTGATGCTAGTGGCACAGCATTGGGGAAAAAATGCAATAAGTTATTTCATCCTATCTACTATGCTAGAAAGACTCTAAATAGTGCGCAACGTAACTACACTATGACTGAACAAGAGTTACTTGTGGTGGTTTGTGCATTTGAAAAATTAAGATTGTACTTGCTAGGTACTAGAGTGATTGTACACACTGATCATGCTGCCCTCCATTACCTAATGGCAAACAAAGATGCCAAGCCAAGATCGATAAGGTGGGTGCTTCTATTGCAAGAATTTGACTTTGAGGTCAAAGATAGGAGAGGGTGTGAAAATCAAGTGGCTGACCACTTATCAAGATTAGAGGCTAAGGAGAATGACAAACCTGAGGTTGACATAAATGAATTTTTTCCTGATGCACAAGTGTTTGCAGTAACACTAAACCAACCTCATTGGTATGCTGATTTCGCAAACTACATAGTGTGTGGATTAATGTCGGATGAAATGAAATTCTACCAACAGAAGAGATTCATGCTCGATGTTAAAAAGTACTTTTGGAATGAACCATATTTGTTTCGGGAGTGTGAAGACCACATCATTAGAAGGTGTGTCCCAAAAGAAGAAGTGATGGTAATTCATCATGCTTGCCATGCTTCACCAGTGGGGGGTCATCATAGAGGTGTGCGTACAACTGCTAAATTCCTCCAAAGTGGCTATTACTGGCCATCCCTCTACAAGGATGCTCATGATTTTGTGAAGAAATGTGCTCAGTGTCAAAATCAAGGGGGATTATCCGAACGACACGAGTTACCCCTTACTCCCATTTTAGAAGTTGAACTATTTGATGTTTGGGGGATAGATTTCATGGGCCCTTTTGTGAGTTCGTTTACTAATAAGTATATTTTGGTGGCGGTAGATTATGTTTCTAAATGGGCGGAAGTTGTTTCCCTCCCAAACAATGAAGGGAAAAATGTTGTTCTATTTCTGAAACGCTACATCTTTGCTAGATTCGGGACTCCTTGAGCTATCATTAGTGATGGTGGATCCCACTTTTGCAATAAATGGTTCTCAACTGCATTGAATAAGTATGGGGTAAGACACAAGGTAGCAACTCCATATCATCCCCAAATAAGCAGTCAAGTTAAAGTGTCAAACTGGGAGATCAAGAGCATCTTAGCCAAGACAATGAATGCTAATAGGACTGATTGGTCTTGAAATCTTGATGACGCACTATGGGCGTATCGCACTGCATACAAAACTTCAATTGGTATGTCTCCATACTAGCTAGTTTTTGGAAATTCTTGCCATCTACCAATCGAATTGGAACACAAAGCAATGTGGACTCTGAAAGCTCTAAATTTAGATTGGACAAATACCTCGAAAGAGAGAGTAGAGAAATTAAAGGAGTTAGATGAATTCAGACTCAAAGCTTAAGAAAGTTCAGCTCTCTACAAGGAAAAGATGAAGAAGTAGCATGATGCTAAAATACTTAAGAGTGAGTTCAATGTGGGAGATTGGGTATTATTATATAACTCCCGACTTAGACTCTTTCCCAGAAAACTCAAGTCCAAATGGTCAGGACCATTTAGAGTGACACGGGTATTCACAAATGGTGCCATAGAAGTTGAGGGGCCACGAGGACCTACATTTAAAGTGAAAGGGCAACGCTTGAAATTATACTTTGGAAAATGCCAGGAGATCTCTTCGATTGAGGTGGCATACTTGGAAGATGCCTGAGAGCATGTCCACGTTTTGCCACGACGTTAAATAAGGCGCTTCTTGGGAGGCAACCCAAGTGTTAGTGTTTTAAATAATGTGTATTGATTTTGCAGGAGTTGGACCATGAGCCAGACAAAAGTACTTTGGGCAAGTCGCCAAACACTCTCGGCGAGCACGACTTGGCCCGCCTTATGGACTTTAAACATGGGCTGAGATTCTGGAACATTCGATGGGATATTTTCATCATTCGGAGTATCGTCGATGTGCTTAGGCGACCCGACATTCCTCGCCATTTTGCTTCAACGCTGACTACGACCCTCAAGGATCGTCTGGCGATGCTCTAAGTCCATTATGTGAATCGCCAATTTGTTTAGCGACCTCCTTCATCTTTGCTGATCTGCCCTTCTCCGAGAGTGCAACTCACTAGAACAAAAGGCGATCCAACTCTCATTAGGCGCATCGCCGAAGAGTTTGGCGATTGGTTCTCTTGAAAATTTGAGTTTCAGTCGTGATCAATACCGATGAGTTAAATAGTGCTCATAATCGAACAAATATGAATGTGCGGCCACAATGAGGTCAAATGAAGTTGCATAGTCAATATGTGAACATTTTGCATCTCGTTGTAACTAGCTAAGTATCAAATTGAGTCTCGTGTAATGAACACTGCACACTAGCGAAAGTGTGGAGTCTTGTTCGACATTGGTATCAATGCGTTCTGTGATGAGCTTACCGTGAACCATGTGTGATGATGATATACCGTGAGTTTACGATATTTTTAATACATTTCACTTAAGAGTTGTATGTGTCTAGGGCCTTTTTGTATTGGTTTTTATGTGTTATAATCATGTTTTGCAGGAAAGATGTTTAGGCGCGGAAATAAAGAGACAGCTGAAAGAAATGCAGAACAAGGCATCTACGGACCGTAGGTCCATTGATGCTCCGTAGATGGTGACCGTAGATCAGCAGGCAAGGCATGGAAATCAACTCAGGGAAATCTGACCAAGTGTGGAACCACGGTGGCCATTAACGGTTTGTAGATTGATCTACGGACCGTACTGCTGATCCGTAGAACGATACTGCGTGGATTCTAGTACCTGATGTTTGAAGATTCTAAGTGTGGAGCTACGGAGAGGGATTGACAGACCGTAGATCGATCTACGGTCCGTATCGGAGTTCCATCGTTTGCTTCAGAGAAGCTGGTTTTTGGGAAGCTGAAATATTTTCTAAGTCTTGGCTGATGGAAGGGACTCACGAACCATAAATCCATTGACGGTCCGTGAGTCAGTCTCATGGAATGAAGACACGTGCCTAAACAAACTTTCCTTATTTTGTTTCCCTTTTAATTTAGGACTTGTTTTCTATAAATAGGGCATGTAAACCTCGTTTTAGTGGGTTAGACTTTATTACTTTTATTCTAGTTCTTGACTTGGGAGATTAACTTGCAACTTTAGCAATTCTGAATTTCCTAAGTTTGTTTTGAAGATTTGGGTGTTGCAATTCAAGTTGGATTTCTAGGTTTATTATTCTTCTTACGTATGTTCATAATTCTTTCATCTAAAACAATGAATTGTGTTCATATGATTATGGGTAACTAAACTCTACAACTAGGGTTGTGGGAACCATGACGATTAACAAAGTATAAATAGTAACTAACAGATTCTTGAATAGTGTTGTTGCATGCATTGATAATTGTTTCATTTAGAAGTCTTTTTAACGAGTGCACGCGTTAGAACTCGCCTTGTTGCTACTTGCCGGACCAAGGAGGTAATCAACAAGAAAAGAATTATCAACATAGATTTAGTGTGATACTATCTAATAGGCTAGTGTCGATTGGTGCAAAGTAATAACTAAGCCAAACATCGATGTGGTGTCTAATATGAGGTAATGGTAAGGGTTAGTAAGTTATACACACGTAGCCGGACCAAGGTGCGGGATGAAATTCTCTAGATTCTGGACCAAGGATTTAGAGATACATAACTTATCACTTTTCATGTAGTACACTAGGAAAGGATTGCTTTTACTTGGATTACTGCGTTATGAGCTTGTGGGGAACACATATACCGTAGTTGAGTCTCCCATCTTGATAATAATCAAAATTGACTTTTGTTTAATGATTAATTACTGAATTCTTACAATTTGTTTCACAAAATCCCCCCCTTTAATTACTTGTTTCTGGAAGTAATTTGACTAAGCGAATATAATTGTTGGTTAAAGTTAAGTCTAGACCATTTTCCTCGTGGGATCGACCCCAACCTACAAGTGGGGTTCTTTAGTCGATAATGATCGCTCATGCTTCTTTAGGGAAGTGTAATTTGAGCGTATCAAATTTTGGCGGCGCTTCTGGGGACTTTGGCTTTTAGATTAATTTTAACTACAATATTGAACTTTGGTCAAATATTTCCTAATTTTACTTTTTCTTTTTATTTTTGTCTTTCTCAGATTCTGACTCCAGTGTATGCCTAGTACACGGAGCCAAGGAGAACCACTTACTCCTTACGATCCAGAGTTGAACCAAACTTTGCGAAGAATGAACAATCAAAGATTTCAAGTTAATCCTATCGGAGGCAACCTAGGTGATGAAGTTGAGTTGCAACCTCCGAGGTAGTTGGTGGAGACAACCAGGTTCTAAATGAAAATTAATTGGGAGATGCAGTGAGGGTGCATGGCCCACCAGGCCCACGACTGCATGACAACTTTAGAGGCAATGTAAACATTGCTGACTCAGATAGACCTCTTATCCTATCCCCTTTGCCTCTGGGGCACACATTTCTAGTGACCAGTAGGTTGATGCAGATGCTTACAGCGAGGGGCTTGTTCTCGGGGTCGCCATCGGAGGACCCACATGCTCACATAGCCAAGCTAAGGGTGGTTTGCAAAAGCTGTATAGGTCGACCAGACTTGGATATGGATGTATCGGATTGCGAGTATTCCCTCTATCACTGACAGGCGATGTTGCTGTATGGTTCACTGAGCTCTCTTATAACTCAATCTATACATGGGACCAACTGAAGGATGTGTTCTTAGCAAGATATTATCCAGTATCCAAGAAGCTCAATCACAAAGATAAGGTCAATAATTTTGTGACATTACCTGGAGAGTCTGTGAGTAGCTCTTGGGACAGATTCACTGCGTTTGTAAGAGGTGATCCAAATCACCGTATTGATGATGAGTCGCTGAAGGAATATTTCTATCGAGGACAGGATGACAACAATAAAGCAGTGCTTGATACTATAACTGAAGGATCATAAGGAGGTGCATATACACTCAGATTGTAGAAAAACTAGAGAAGATTTCTCGCAACAATAAAGCATAAAGCACTAGGAGGTCGGATACTGGAAAAAACACATTTGCCGTTCATACTACAAACAACCAGTCTGCAGATGAGATTCGTGAGGAGAAGGATCAGATGAGGACCGAGTTAGGGTTGGTATTGAAGCATGTGAGCGGAAGTGCGGAAAAGCTAAATGCAGTGAATTACTTGACTAGAACTCCACCACTAGTTGAAGAGTGTTATTATGAAGAGGATGCTTATGCGGTGAATGATCAGATGGAGGGTTTCCGACCAAATGCCCAAGGATCCAACACGGATAATTGGCACCAGGGTCAAGGAAACCAAGGCCGGAACAATGGCAATTATAACCAAGAGGGTCAATATGTCTGGGATGGGAACTTCAATCACAACAACTACAATCGGAACAATTATGGCAACAGAAACTATCGGGTTGGACCCTATGTCCTCCCTCAAAATCGGGAATCTGGTACTAGGGAATCTGGAGGCAATATGGCGCGTATTGAAGATATGATGCAGAAGATGATGAGAAGGTTTGATGCAACTGATGAGAATGTAAGGGAGATGAGAAACAACTTGTCTAGTATTGGTCAAGAAGTTTACGCCCATGCAGTGTCAATAAATAATCTAGAGCAGCAGATGACTCAGTTGTCTACTATAGTGAACCCACGTCAACCTGGCACTCTTCCTAGTAACACCATCCAAAATCCAAAGAATGATGGTCATTGTATTACAGTTACTACTCGAGGGGGTAAGCAAACCATTGATCCACCTATACCATCTGCGGCGGATGTTGAGATTAGAAAAGAAGATGATGTGGTAGAGGTTAGAGAAGAGTCTGAGAATGCGACAGCGAAAGAAGCAGATATATCTCAGAAAGTGGTCCCTATACCTAGACCTCCACCACCTTTTCTGCAAAGGTTAGTGAAGAAGACTGAAGATGGTAAATATCATCGGTTTATTACTATGTTGAAGCAGCTTTCAATCAACATTCCGTTGATAGAAGCTTTGGAGAAAAGTCTGGGTATGCCAAGTTTATGAAAGATATGGTGACAAAGAAAAGGTCTGTGAGTTTTGAAAATGATGATAGATTGCAGTATTGTAGCGCTATTGCTACAAGGTCTCTTGTGCAGAAGCAAGAAGATCCTGGTGCTTTCACAATTCCATGTACTATAGGGTTGTTGCGTTTTGCTAAGGCATTGTGTGACCTTGGTGCCAACATCAACCTCATGTCATTATCTATTTATAAGAAGTTGGGTCTAGGGGATCCAAAGCCTACTACGATACGGTTACTTATGGCCGATCGAACCGTGAAAAGGCCCATTGGTGTACTCCATGATGTGATAGTGAAAGTGGAGTCGTTCATCTTTCCGGCGGATTTTGTGATTCTTGACTGTGAGGTTGATTTTGAGGTTCCCATCATCCTTGGGAGACCATTCCTTGCCAGAAGGCTCCAAACAGTAGCTACTATAACTTACAGAGTTGAAAGTGGAACAGAAGTGAAAATTGAAAGGCAACTCGGTGTTGAGGCACTAGCAGCAGTTATGATGAACTTTGGTAGTGATGGAATTGAAGAGTACGATGAGTTGGTAGCTGGACTCGATAGGTGTGAATATAAGTCAAAGCCAAAGAAGTATGAGTTAGACATGAAGAATTGCGAGTCTCCACCCGCGAGACCATCTGTTGTGGATGTATTCTTGGGTAAAGATAATACTTTGCCGATCATTATTGCGGCAGATTTAAATGCTAGACAAGTAGAGTGTTTAGTGACTCTGTTAAAGAGGTTCAAGAGATCTATTGGGTGGACTATTGTAGATATTATTGGGATTCCTCCCGGTATTTGTTCCCACAAAATCCAACTCATGCCAGATCACAAACCTAGTATTGAGCACCAAAGAAGATTAAATCCGCCTATGCAAGAGATAGTTACAAAGGATATCATCAAGTGGTTGGATGTTGGAGTTATCTATCCCATTGCAGATAGTAGTTGGGTATGTCTTGTTCAATGTGTGCCCAAGAAATGCGGGATTACTGTGGTTTTTAATGAGAGAAACGAGCTTGTTCCGATGCGGCCCGTGATTGGATGGAGAGTCTGCATGGACTACCGAAAGCTAAATGCTTGGACAGAAAATGACCATTTCCCTATGCCATTCATGGATCAGATGTTGGATAGACTTGTTGGTAAGGGTTGGTATTGTTTTCTTAATGGTTATTCGGGCTACAACCATATTTTTATAGCTCTTGGTCCACCACCTTCACTTGCCCTTATGGGACTTTCACCTTCAAACGGATTCCCTTTGGATTGTGCAATGCTCCAGCGACCTTCCGGCATTGTATGATGTCGATATTTTCTGATGTGGTGGAGGACACTATTGAAGTGTTCATGGATGATTTCTCTGTGGTAGGTGACTCTTTTGATCGATGTCTGGATCATCTAGCTGAGGTGCTTAAAAGGTGTGAAGACTGCAATCTGGTGCTAAATTGGGAGAAGTGCCACTTTATGGTGAAAGAAGGGATAGTTCTGGGTCATCGGATTTCTGAGAAGGGCATTGATGTAGATAAAGTGAAAGTTGAGGTGATAGAAAAACTTCCTCCACCTATCTCTGTAAAATGTGTTAGGAGTTTTCTTGGGCATGTCGGTTTTTATAGGAGGTTCATCAAAGATTTCTCCAAAATTGCACATCCTTTGTGCAAACTGCTCGAAAAAGAGTATAAGTTTGATTTTGATGAAGCTTGTCAAAGAGCATTTGGAGAGTTAAAGGAGAAGCTAGTTACTGCACCTATCATTATTACACCAGATTAGGGACAACCGTTTGAGGTAATGTGCGATGCGAGTGGAGTGGCGCTTATGTAGTATTGGGACAGAGGTGAGAGAAAATTCTCCATCATATTTAATATGCTAGCAAAGCTCTAAATGTGGCCCAGAAGAATTATATTGTGACTGAACAAGATCTTCTTACGGTGGTTTTCGCATTCGAAAAATTTCGATCTTACCTGCTTGGTACTAAGGTCATAGTGCATACTGACCATTCTGCGTTAAGGTTTTTGATAGCAAAAAAGGATGCAAAACTGAGGCTAATTAGATGGGTATTGTTGCTGCAAGAATTTGATTTTGTGGTAAAAGATAGAAAGGGGACCGAAAATCAAGTTGCCGATCACTTTTCCAGACTAAAGGAAGAGGCTATGCTTAAGCTTAGTGATAGGGCTGAAATTAATGATACTTTCCCAGATGAACAAGTGTTGGCTGCTTCTCATGATTTGATTCCTTGGTTCGCAGACTTTGCTAATTATTTGGTAAGCGATTTAGTGCCCCCGGACTTGTCTTTTCACCAAAGGAAAAAGTTTATGCATGATGTGAAGAAATTCTTTTGGGATGAGCCTTACTTGTATCATAGTTATGCTGATGGGATTATTTGTCGTTGTGATGTTGAGTGTACTTGAAGCATGCCATTCATCGCCTGTTGGTGGACATCATAGTGGTATTCGGACTGTACATAAGATTTTGCAGTGTGGGTACTACTGGCCTAGCATCTACCAAGATGCTTATGATTTCGCAAAGTCTTGTGATCGTTGCCAAAGAGAAGGAGGGATTTCAAAGAGGCAAGAGCTTCCTATGAATCCTATATTGGTGATAGAGTTGTTTTCAGAATGGAAAGGAATCATGGAAATTATGGTGGAATAGAAGGGCTGATTTTATGGGGGAGTTATGGAGTGATTTTAGGGGAGTTGAAGTGTTTGAAACGGTTGGAGAGTGAATGGAGGGAAGTGGAAATGTTTTCAAATTAGGGGAATTTTAAATAGGGGGTCCGGGTCGGGTCAGACATAATTAGGGTTTGGATCCACGAGACCCCGTCAACGGTCCGTAGATTGGGACCGTAAATGACATTCTAACTTGGAAAATATCAGAACTTACCTGGGATCTACGGACACCATTTACGGTTAGTGGATTGAACCACAAAACGTCGATGGGGTCTGTAGACCTCTGCACCAAACCTTTTTCTGCAGATTTTATTATTCCGCCCCTGACATGTAGCAACCATTAGGCCATTCTTTTTATATTTTCTAGACACTATTTCGACACGGACCCTATGCTAGTTCTAGCCAACACTAGTACAAAACTAAAACACCTATCTAGATTGATATAGAGACGCAATTGAACAAATAAAACTACTAGATGAAAACAAAGACCTACCGTTGGCTAGATTGTACATCTTGGGTTCCCTCCCAAGCAGCGCTTGATTTAAAATCGCGGCACGATGCAGGCCTCTTGATTACTCATACTTCATCAAGTTGATAGGCCTCAACAACTTCTTGCACACTTTCTGTGCTTCCTAGATAGGTCTTGATCCTTTGCCCATTAACCATGAATCTTGTTCCTTCATTGTTCTCAAGCTCAACCGCTCCATGGGGAAGCACTTTTGTGAGCAAAAATGACCCGGTCCATTTGGATTTAAGTATACCTAAAAACAAGCGCAACCTAGAGTTGAATAGAAGCACAAGATCACCCACCACAAATTCTCTCTTTTCAATTCTTTGATCATGATACCTCTTCATCTTCTTTTTGTATAAGGCTGAACTTTCATAAGCTTTTAGGAGAAACTCATCAAGCATATTCAAGTCATTCATTCTTTGATTAAATGCGGCGCCGTAGTCGAAATTTAGCTTCATCATTGCCCACAAAGCCTTATGCTCTAGCTCTACCAGGAAATGGCAAGACTTCCTATATACAAGTTGGTAAGGAGACATACCTATGAGAGTCTTGTATGCAATACGATAGGCCCATAGAGCATCATCAAGCTTCCTTGACCAATCCGTTCTATTATCATTGGCCGTCTTTGCCAAAATCTATTTGATCTCTCTATTGGATACTTCAACTTGACCACTAGTCTGTGGATGGTAAGGAGTGGCTACATTGTGGTGGACACCATATTTCTCAAGTAGCGCCTTGAACAACTTATTGCAAAAGTGGGAACCTCCATCACTGATAATCGCCCTCGGTGTACCGAATCTGGAGATGATATTCTTTTTCAAAAATGTGGTGACACTTTTACCTTTATTGTTGGGGAGCGCAATTGCTTCCACCCATTTCGATACATATTCAACCGCAACAAGAATATACTTCATCCCATGTGAACTCACAAATGGACCCATAAAATCAATGCCCCATACATCAAAATACTACTCATTCCATATTCCACAAAAAGGGTCTGGTGTTTGGGTTAGTAACGAAGAGGTGATTTTTGGTCTTGCAAGTATCTGTCATCACACAATCACCCTATTCCCGTTGCTGTAAGGTAATACACTTTCTCCTCACTTTGAATTTCGATTCATTGATAAAATATAGAAAGTTAGGGATTGGGTCTTGACCTTGGGTAATTGTTAGATGAAATTGCATGATAAAATTGAAAGTTACAATACCCTTGGAACGATAGATAGTGATTGTGTTGCCTTGTTGTATGTGATTATAAGTCTAAATGTAAGTTTCGATTTAGGATTCCAAAGTTTGTCTTAAATACTTGTTAAAATGATTAATCGGAATCCTGAGAATGACAAACTAGCATGATTAAGTGTTGAAATGCATGATTAGACTAGGACCCTGTTGAACATGGTCAAACATGTGAGATTGAAAGTAAAGTTTGTCTAAAACATGGCACAGATCCCATCCACGAGGCCTCGTCCACGGACCGTAGATAAGGTTAGGGGATAGAAGAACTTGAAAAGTTCACCAAGTGTGAAACCACGGATGTGGACTACGGTCCGTAGATTAATCTACAGACCGTTGATCTACGGACCGTTCTGTATAGCCGTGGTTTCCCTCTGCGACCAATATTGTTGGTCCTCTGCTCCACGGAAGGGATCCATGAACCGTAGATCAGTCTACAGATCCTAGATCTCCACCGTAAATGATCACTATAGCCACTGTCTGAAATTTTTGTTAGTCTTTGTTGGTGTTCATTATTAGTTCTAAAATTATTTCGAGTGTGTTGTTAGTTAGTCTTGATACTAATAACTCTTCCACAGGTTCGATGGCACATAAGAAGCCAGTCACCTACACAAAAATGGGCAAGTCAAAATCTGTCGCCCCTAGCTTCAGGTTAATTGACGAAGATAATGATGTGGAGACGGATCCGGCATACGTTCCTCCCAACACAAGGACCCCTCCTACCGCACCCCGAGTCACCAGAGGCACCCCCAGAAGGTGATTCCCTACGTAGTCACTGTCTCCCAGTCTGATGAGGAGCACACACTGATCGGGTCACCAACTAGGGCTGCTTCCAGTTCAACAAATGGGTCTACGTCCGGCTCTGAGTCTAGCCATGCTTCAGGGTCCGAGTCTGCCCATACTTCAGGGTCCGAGTCTGCCCAGGCTTCAGGGTCCATTGCTAAATTAGCCACAGGTTCAGGTGATAATGAACAAGCAGCCTCGTCTGATGAGGCCACTAGCTCAAAATCAGTACCAGCACCACGGAATGATGACCCTACTTCAGTGGCTGGCAAGCCAAATAGATAGTGTGTTGAGGTCCAATGGAAAATTTATCGGGATTCCAAGATGAAGAATGACAGAGAGAAGATGGCCCGACTTATTACAGAGGAGCGCAGAGTTCTCACGGGGAGCTTGCACACTGTCCCCGACATCCACCGGCTTTTTAAACTTCACAAGTGTGACTGGATGGCTCGAGACCTTGGGACCTACAGAGAAGAGATTGTGCGGGAGTTCTATGTCTCATATGCTGCCACTCTCTGAGGTTCTATTGACAAGAGGGCCAAGCCCACAGCCCAGGACCCTATCACTTCAACTATGGTCCGAGGTTTTCTAGTAGACATCTCACATACCACCATCAGCCGATTCCTCTATGGCCCTGGTCCTGATCACACTTGGGCTCTCAACACGGCCGAATGCGATTACACATGGGATGTTGTGATGAGTGGAGCCTTCATACGTAATGCCGAGCAAAGGGAGTCTGTCTTACTGTGGTTGGCTAGGCACATAGCTGTAGATGGAAAACGTGTGGAGTGGGTTAGTTCACCACGTTTGGGTGTTCGTAAGGCCACATTGACTTTGGTGGCCAAGTTTTTTTGGTTGTTGGTACGAAACAGGGTGTCGCCTACAAAAGCTGACAACCAACTCACATGGGACAGAGCCGTCATGGTTGCAGTATTAGTAGCAGGATTGAAGATCGACTTTACCCGCATTCTGCTGGCAGAGATTCACGAGAGGGCGTTCAAGACCTCCACTACTTACCCCTTTCCATGTTTGACTTTCCAATTTTGTAGGGACTCTAGAATGCCGCTCTGGCATTGTGATAGGTTTATCTACCCTACGGGGACCTTAGATATTGGCCTGATCCGGGACGAGGCAAATGTGGTTTCTCCTTGCAGAGGATCACGGATCGATGTGCAATTAGGTACTGATTTAGTAGATGTTGTGGAGCAGATGCATGGTGATGAACCTGTCCCTCCAGCCCACACTAATGATGCCCCCACCTCCTCTTCTAAGGCCGCTAGTCGGGCCTCTAGCTCATCTAGATCCACCCCACCTTTGGGAGCCAATGTTATACCACTAGCCCGAGTCCAGAAGTTAGAGGCCCAAATGGCCACCTTGCTGCACCATATTAAGCATTGGATGTGGAAGTTGATTGCTGAGTCCGAAGAGAGAGTAGAATCAATGATGTAGGCAAAAATGGACCAAAAGGTCCAAACAGTTCATAAGCGGCTCGATGCCTTCGAGTTAAGAGTTCTAGAGAGGCCAGCTCCTACTACTAATATATCCTTTTTCCGGATCGAGCTAGCTAGTCTCCGGGCCGATGTTGACACCATCTTATCCGCACTAGCTGTTGAGCTACAGGCTGCACCCTCTGCGTTAGGCGATGATACAGTCCTGGGTGCACTATACAGTGGAGATGATGCAGATGCGTAGCCCGAGCTTGCACGTGCCCGCAGTAAGAGGCACCGATCTAGTCACAAAATTGAGCTCATAGAGAAGGAAAAGGCTAGCAAAAGGCAGCGTCGACAGGAGAAGAAGGCATAGAAAGCCTCCATAATAGATGAGCAGCTGAGGCAGCAAAGGACCTGTAAGATGGTTTATGGGGTGTCGAGCTAATGGAAAACCCATAAGTTGAGGGTTGCTATGAAAGAGGAAACCGAAAGAAAATGGGTATGAAAAGAGTTTGATGTTAAAAAAGAGAAAAAGAAAATGAGAGAAATGGATGTGACTTGTTGAAAACTAAAGAAAAGAATAAGATGCAAGAAAAAGATGAAAGTGAAAAATAAAGAGCTACAAAGTCTAAAGTCACATCCTTGGTTGAAGAAAATCAAGGGAAAGAAGGTAAAAAGATAGGATGTCAAAAATAGGGAAAAAGCCTATTGTAATGCCAAGGAGGGAAGAAAGTCACTAAGAAGTACTCAAATATACCACACTTGACCCTGAGCCTACGTTGCAAGCTAAGAAAGTTCTATAATGATCCTAGAATCTACTCTAGAGTGTCTAAGCAGTGAAAATAAGGGCAAGCCTATGATATTGAGCATTAACTGTACTTGAAGTTACTTCTGAGTGTAAGTGTTGAATGAATCCTTGTACTCAAATTCATATTCATTCTGTGAAAAAGGGATTTCGTTTGAAGTAAGGACACTTGTTACATTGTCGGAAAGTTGGTACCTTGGTGATAGTGAAACAGTGTATGTTGTGTGTTGGTTGGTCGATCTTTGTCATACTTTGACCCGCATGAATTAGCTTGTCGAGTCTAAAAGAATAGACTTTGCACCAGTAAAGAGAGTTGGGATAGAGAGCCATGTGATTGCTTGGGCTTGAAATTGCTTTCTTCTATACAAGTGTCGTTTAGAGTCTTAGTGCGTCGTTTGAGGACAAACAACGAATTTAAGTTGAGGGTGTTGATATACCATGAGTTTACGGTATTTTTAATACATTTCACTTAAGAGTTGTGTATGTCTAGGGCCTTTTTGTATTGGTTTTTATGTGTTTTTATCATGTTTTGCAAGAAAGATGTTTAGGCGCGGAAGTAAAGAGACAGCTGAAAGAAATGCAGAACAAGGCATCTATGGAGGTGATCTACGGACCGTAGGTCCATTGACGCTCCGTAGATGGTGACCGTAGATCAGCAGGAAAGTCATTGAAATCAACTCAGGGAAATCTGACCACGTGTGGAACCACGGTGGCCATTGACGGTTAGTAGATTGATCTACGGACCGTACTGCTGATCCGTAGAAGGATACTGCGAGGGTTCTAGTACCTGTTGTTTGAAGATTCTAAGTGTGGAGCTACGGAGAGGGATTGACGGACCGTAGATCGATCTACGGTCCGTACTGAAGTTCCGTTGTTTGCTTCAGAGAATCTGGTGTTTGGGAAGCTGAAATATTTTCTACGTCTTAGCTGACGGAAGGGACTCACGGACCATAGATCCATTGACGGTCCGTGAGTCAGTCTTATGGAATGAAGACGCGTGCCTGAATAAACTTTCCTTATTTTGTTTCCCTTTTAATTTAGGACTTGTTTTCTATAAATAGGGCATGTAAACCTCATTTTTGTGGGTTAGACTTTATTACTTTTATTCTAGTTCTTGACTTGGGAGATTAACTTGCAACTTTAGCAATTCCGAATTTCCTAAGTTT
The DNA here is from genome assembly GCF_019186545.1 of Solanum stenotomum. Lineage (NCBI taxonomy): Eukaryota > Viridiplantae > Streptophyta > Magnoliopsida > Solanales > Solanaceae > Solanum > Solanum stenotomum. The sequence goes on from NC_064282.1 coordinate 40,372,873, forward strand.
GTTTTGAAGATTTGGGTGTTGCAATTCAAGTTGAATTTCTGGGTTTATTATTCTTCTTACGTAAGTTCATAATTCTTTCATCCAAAACAATGAATTGTGTTCATATGATTATGGGTAACTAAACTCCACAACTAGGGTTGTGGGAACCATGAGTGATTAACAAAGTATGAATAGTAACTAACCGATTCTTGAATAGTGTTGTTGCATGCATTGATAATTGTTTCGTTTAGAAGTCTTTTTAACGAGTTCACGCTTTAGAACTCGCCTTGTTGCTACTTGCCAGACCAAGGAGGTAATCAACTAGAAAAGAATTATCAACATAGATTTATTGTGATACTATCTAATAGGCTAGTGTCGATTGGTGCAAAGTAATAACTAAGTCAAACATCGATGTGACGTCTAATATGAGGTAAAGGTAAGGGTTAGTAAGTTATACACACGTAGCTGGACCAAGGTGCAGGGTGAAATTCTCTAGATGCCGGACCAAGGATTTAGAAATATCTAACTTATCACTTTGCATATAGTACACTAGGAAACGATTACTATTACTAGGATTACTGCGTTATGTGCTTGTAGGGAACACATATACCCTAGTTGATTCTCTCATCTTGATAACAACCAAAATTGACTTTTGTTTACTAATTAATTACTGAACTCTTACAATTTGTTTCACAAAATCCCCCCCTTTAATTACTTGTATCTAGAAGTAATTTGACTAAACGAATATAATTGTTGGTTAAAGTTGAGTCTAGACCATTTTCCTCGTGAGATCGACCCCAAACTACAAGTTGGGTTCTTTACTCGATAACGATCGCTTATGCTTCTTTAGGGAAGTGTAATTTGAGTGTATCAGATGACACCTAGAATTTGCCCCGTTGGTCCGATCAACTAAGTGAGGCAACCTCTTGAGATGCTCTTAGGCGACTTTGAAGTGTGTGAAACAATTTGACCTTATACCTCTTTTGTTGGCCTACCTTGTGAGTGTGTGCACCCCCGCTTGAGTACCCATTGAGCCTTAACCTTTTCTTGGAAGAAACTTTCTGAAAATTGTGACCTTTCTCGATCCATGACTCATAATCCTCATGATTTGTGGTTTGTTTGAATAGACAACTTAGGCCAATAGCCTAAGTTGGGGGTGTGGTGAAAAGAGAAGGTGAATCAAGAAATGCAAAAAAGTTTCCCTTTTGCCCATATTTGAGAAAAATGGAACCCCTCCATATAAAAAATAATAATAGGGGGATAAAAGAATGAAAAAGTGTTGAATAAAGTTGTGAAAATGCAAGAAGAAAAAGGGTTTTCCAACATACCATGGAAGATGAATAACGGGTGACTTTTGATCATGAATGAGCAGAATGAAGAAAAGGAAAGAAAGTGTTGTTCACATCACATTTCATGGGGATTACAACCATTGAGCCTAAATGACCATACATTTACATTCAGCCCCATTACAAGCCTTGAAAAGACCTTTTTGATCTTGAATTGGCTGAAACAAAAGTTAATTGGAAAATAAGGGTAAACCTATGGGTGAGCGTTGCATTTGATTCCAGAACTTTAAATTGTGAACCATTGTGTGTGAATATGGAATCATTCTTTGTGTGAGGGCATTTGAGTACCTTTGTTGAACTTGAACTTGCATTTGAAGCAAATATTGTAAGCTTGAGATTCTTTGGTAATGGTGAGTCACAACTTGAATCTTTGAATGCACAGTTGATCCTTGCATGAGTAAAGTTTAGTCTTGTTGTGTGCATTCATGATTGAGTCTTGTGTAGCACTGTTTGAGACATCCTTTTTGAATTACTGAACTTGAGTTTTACTTAAGGACAAACAAAAGTTTAAGTTGGGGGTGTTGATGAGTGATGGTTAACGTAAACAAAGATGTTTAATCCAATTCTAAACATCAACGATCGTTCAATAGTAATTAACCCAAGTAGTGAGTTGGTGTCAATCCCAAGGGAGCTTTTAGTAGTCGGGAATCAAGTAGAAAAGTAAAACTATGTTCTAGTTAATCATAGCTAAAAATTATTAACGAAGTAAAGCATAATGCAAATCCAGGTTGACACGAATGTCAATTAACAATGGGGGAGGTTTGTATTCAACTAGTAAACAAAAATAGCAATTAGTATTAAGATACAAAAATGGAGACGAGATTCTTGGGATGTGATAGGAATATGGGCTAAGGTTGACAATCGGATAATTGCAATTAATAATCAATTTCTGCAAATTTGTAACTAAGCTAGACTTTAGTGGGGGTTAATTTTCTCTCGAACAATTTACCCCGAATCAAATTAGTTTCTCTCGAACACCGATCAGCATCAATTAAGCACAACCTTCGCTTTAGCCCATTCACTCTCTCGAGTTGAATGTGTGGGAGAGGGTTTAGGATTCACTCTCTCGAGTTGAACCCACGACAATCCACTAACCACAGGTTATCGATTCAGTAGCTTTGGTTTTAAAACCTCTCTCTCGATCAAGTCAAAACATAAAGTTAAAATTATATTTGCAACTACAATCCATTAAATTCAAACACAACTACTGAATGAAATCACATTTAAACATAAATTAGACTATCAATTAGCAACACCCATCAGTAAGTTCAACCCATATTCACATAATCACACCCCAAGAATTGAGGTTTTAGCTAGACATAGTAAAGAGATAGAAATCGATACTGAAAAATGTTTTCATCAAGCGGGTACAATAGAAAATGTCTTTACACACGTAAAAGATGAAGATTCTTCAATACCTACTTCCAATTTCTTGGAATTAGAAACCTTCAAATCCTCAAAGCTCAAGAACAATGTCTCCCAAAAACTCTGAGAACTAAAACTGAATAATAATGAAAATTTCAAAGTCTTAGATAAAAAAAATTCGATACTAAGCTACAAATTTAAACGATTATTTATAGTTTTCAAAAATTTGTGTTGCGAAGGATCACTCAGTGCAGTTAGTCGGGATCGCTGATCAGTTCAGCGGTTCGCCCTTTGGTATATTCCATCGCCCTTTTGCTTTAGCCTTTAGCATCTTCGAGTTCTGAATCATTAGGCAATATAGCACTGCTTCGTGGAATTGTTCGACGATGCGCCGACTGCTCCTTTTCATCGCTGGATTGATATTCTCCTTCAGGGCATTGCACACTGGAACATTAGGCGAGACTGAGACCCTTCGGTGAATCACCTAATGGGTTAGGCGATCCTCAGGCCTTCATTTCTTCGTTTTTTCAGCTGCCTTGTTCCTTTTTGTTCAATAGCGTCCATGCTTTGTCTCTCAATTCAAATACCTAAAATTCAAGGATTTACATCAGTTATTGAGACAAAATATGCATTTGAGGACACTAAATCGATTAAAATATAGCCCTAAATGAGTCCAAATTGTGGACTAATCAACACCCCAAACTTAAACTTTTGTTTGTCCTCAAGTTCAGCAGTTCAAAAAGCATGTCTCAAACAGTGCTACACAAGACTCAATCAAGAATGTACACAACAAGACTCAACTTACTCATGCAAAGATCAATTGTGTACTCAAAGACTCAAGTTGAGACACCATTATCAAAGGTTCTCAATCTCACAATACTTGCTTCAAATGCAAGTTCCAGCTCAACAAAAGTGTTCAAATGCCCTCACACAAAGAATGATTCCATTTTCACACACAATGGTTCAATCGTTTAAAGTTCCTGAATCAAATGCCACGCTCACACTCACAAAGATGAACACAATGTATGCTTTCACCCATAGGTTTGCCTGTATTTTCCAATTGATAATTGCTTCAACTCACTCAAGATCAAAAAGGTTTTTTCAAGGGTTGTAATGGGACTGAGTGCAAAGGTATGATCATTTAGGCTCAGTGACTTTTATCTTCATGAAATGTGGTGCTCACAACACTTATTTTCCTTCTCCTCATCAAGTTCATTCATGCTCACAAGTCATCCCATTATTCACTTTCTATGGCCTGTTGGAAACCCCATTTCTTTTTGCATTTTCATAACTTTACTCCACAACTTTTTCTTTTTCATTCTTTTCTTCTTTTTCATCTCTCTTTTGTTTTGTATGGAGAGGTTCCATTTTTCTCAACACATGGATAGAAGGAAATTGTCTTGCTCTCCTTGATTTGCCTTCTCCTTTCACCAAACCCCTAATTTAGGCTTTTGGCCTAAGTTGGCTATTCAAATAAACCACAAATCATGAGGATTATGGGTAATGGATCAAGAAAGGTTATATTTTCATCAAGTTTCTTCCAAGAAAAGGTAAGGCTCAAGGGGTGTTCAAAAGAGGTTCGCACAGTCTCAAGGTAGGCCACAAAAAGAGGTATAATGTCAAATTGGCTCACACTCTTCAAAGTTGCCTAAGATCATATCAAGAGATAGCCTTATTTAGTCGACCGAACCAATGGGAAAAATTCTAGGTGTTATCATGCATGGTTCATGGTAAGCTTATCACTCAAGACATCGACACCAAAATCAAACAAGCCTCCACACTTCTCTAGTGTGCAACGTTCATCACAAGAGAATCAATTTGATACTTAGCTAATCACAACGAGATGCAAAAAGTTCACACATTGTCTATGCAACTTCATTTGGCCTCATCATAGCCGCACATTCATGTTTGTTCGATTATGACCACTATTCAAGTCATCGGTATTGGTCAAAACCGAGACTCAAATTTGCCAAAGAACATCCACATTCATGTACATACAAGAGGTGGCAAAAAATTTTGAAGGTGGGCCTTGCACAAAAAGTAGTATAAAACACAATTTTAAGCATAATGACCCAAATATATACACAAAACATCAACCACAAAAGAGTCACACAAAAGGTGGGCCTCACCCTATCACAAATAAAATCATCTGTCCTCAAATGTAAACACAATTATCCAAAAGTCAGAAGGTACGACAGAGAAGGGGATAAAGAGGGGATCCTATCTATGCAGTCGCTTCATCTGTCTGGGCATCAGTGCCCAGTTTTGCCTCACAAGGAGCATTAGTATCAGACCCACTCGAAACTGCCAAGGGTATATTTGCCAAAAGTTCTGCACAGCTACATAGAATCCCCTGGACCATGAAGGAATATTGGGGATTTGAAGGGTAGTCTCCCTATCAGAAATGGGTCTCTTACCCTTTCCTCTCCCACCAGTTGTTAGAGGTTTGTTGACCTTGCTCTTAGATGTAACTGCATCCTTGTGAAGTGCAAACCTCTTTGCATTCCTTCGGGGTGGCATGTTTCTTCTTGGAACCTTGGGTCTGGCCATGTCTGCAACACATTGGGAAATATTTTTAGAAGACTTTAAACATAAGCACAGAGAATCTGTCGCAGATAAACTCGCCGACCCACTTGGCGAATCGCCAACAGCTTTTGGTGAGCAAGGGTTAGTCTGCTGAAAGTTATAGTGCAAAAAAGATTCAGGGGAGTAGACGAAGGGCGAGAGAGAGGACTTTCGGCGAGTCACCGAGTGCCCTCAACGACCTCAGGCTTCTCACTGAACATTTCAGAACCCAGAAACTCATAGAGAATGAAATTAGGGGTGAGATGGGGACATTAGGAGAACCGCCAAGTGGTTCGGCGAGCTCAACCCAGCTCGCTAAATGACCCAACGTGCCTATTTTCAACCCAACTTCTCGAATTCAACCCTACAACCCCTGAAAACATAATCAAAGCATGCACAACTCAAATAAAGACTAGACTCATAGCACTCACCAACATGCAAGCAGAACCCCTAAGATTTACTTCACTTAAAGGCGTAAAATTGTGAGATTTCAACCCTATACACATTTCAGGTAAGATATTCGAATTAAAACAGTCATTCAAACAAACTACTCCTATCAGAGAGGCGAAGCACACAACAACTCGATAATATTATTTGTAAATGAGTGCACAATTTCTCAAAAATTAACTCGGGGTTCGATAAACCAACCTTTAATACCGATAAAAATAAGATTTAAATGCTAGGCGGCAATGCAATCTAAATCTGAGCACAAATCAACGAACAAAATACGGTGGAAATGTAAACATATAGAATATAGAATGTGGATGCAAGTTCGGAAGATAGAAAGTGAGAAAAAGTGAAAGAGTTTGAGAATTTAAACTTTTGGCCTTAAAAACTGTCAAGTTCTTGCTCATTCAGCGACATAGGTCGTGATTGCCTAAATACTTGGTGACACGCTGAGTAGTCACTTACCTCGCCAAATTTTAAAGGACCTCCAGTAAATTTGGGGATCCAAAGGGTGGTCAAGATTGGGAACGCCGATCTGGTCGGTGAATCGCCAATAATTTCCTGGGCTCACTGAGTTTTACAGTCTCCAATTTAAAGTTGTCTTGAGTCTAGCGGCGGTCTAAGTTGGCCACGCTGACCTGTTCTGCGATACGCCGATTGGACCATTTTGCTCGCCAATCTTCTTCTTTCTAACACTTTCCACTCTTTAACCTGCCCAACCAACACACCATTATTCCAAACAAAAAATGAAAAAAAAATAAGAAAACTTGGGTTGCCTCCCAAGCAGCACCTTAGTTAATTTCACGGCACGACGCGAGTCCACCTTCAAACCTCATTCTTGGGGTTAGCCATATTATCACTAGGCAAACCCCCTTGCTGTTTCGGGTTGAGATGAGACGATATATGACCCATTTTGGGTCTCCAAGTGCTTGATTGACACTGAATAGGAGGTGACGGTCTAGCTAAGGGTGGACACATCTTCTTTCATTTCTTTTAAGATCTTGTCTAACCCTTCAACTTTGTTGAGGATACGAGAGAACATATCCTCAGACCAGCCACCTTTGAAATCCTTTGGCTTTTAGTGCTCATGGGGAGCCACGTACTTGTCCTTCTCCCCACCCTTCCAATTAGGATTCCGATCCCTCCACTCTCTGTCACACTCATTCCAACCTTCATCCTTGCTCTAACATTGGTTAACACCTTGCCTCAAGTAGTTTGAACAATAACCACCACCTTGGTTGGCTAGGAAATTCACCTCTTCATTGTACAAAGCCGCAAACTTTGCCTCCTTGGGATTAGCATACCCAACCCCCACGGCATTGACACATCGACCACCAGGTCCCATGACATTTTTACATAAAATGTCAAGTTGTGTCATGATCTTGGCCATGTTTTGGTCCCTCTCATGGTCTTTCCCCAACTGCTCTTTGGTCAATTTGAACGTGAGAGAAGAGACTTGATCTTCACGGGTGTACCAAACCTGATTGATTTTAGTCATGTCATCCAAGAGCTGGGCTACTATCACATAAGGTTGCTGCATCAAACCCCAGGCGAGAGTTGGTCAGCAACTCCTTTGTTTACCAAGTCAAGGCTTTGGTAAAAATACTGCAGCAAAACGTTGTCGGGCAAGCCATGAGTTGGCATTGTAGCACCAACTTCTTGAATCACAACCAAGTCTCATGGATTGGCTCACCCTCTAGACATTTAAAACTCTGAATGCTTTCCCAAAGAGTCATCATCTTCGAAGAAGGGAAAAATTACACATGATATGCGGTAACCAACCCCTCCCACGAAGTGATTGATTCACGTGGCAATTCAGTCAGCCACTTGCAAGCTTCTCACATCAGAGAGAACGGGAACAACCTTAACCAGACCGATTCTTGGGAGATATTCTTGAAAGATAAGGGTCCACAAACATCAACAAAATTCCTAATGTGCTCATGGGGATCCTCATAAGCCAAGCCACCAAACATCCCCATCAATTGCAAGAGCTACAACATGGTGCTTGTGATGTGGAATATTTCATTCCCTACGGCCGGAGGTAGACGAATGGCACAAATACCACCCATAAGGTGGGGGTCATTAGCATTGGGCTCATGGACATCGTTAAGATTACTGATGTTATCTTGGTGGCCCACTTGGCTACCATTTCTGCTATTAACACTCATGCTCCCTGTTTTCAACACACAATAAGCAAAACAAAACTAAAATTAAAGTAAGTATCACTATAACTAGCAAAACCAAAAATTCTACTTAACTAAAAATTCTCAACCAACACCACTCCCCGGCAACGAAGCCATTTTGATGGTTAATGTAACCAAAGATGTTTCATCCAATTCTAAACATCAATGATTGTTTAATAGTAATTAACCCAACTAGTGAGTTAACAATTTGTACTCATTTGAGGCTTTATTTTAATAGATTTAGTGTCCTCAAATGCATGTTTTGTGCCAATAGTTGATGTAAATCCTTGAATTTCAGGTATTTGGATTGAGGAACAAAGCATGGACACTATTGAGCAAAAAGGAACAAGGCAGCTGAAAGAACGAAGAAAAGAAGGCATGATGATCGCCTAACCCCTTTGGCGAATCACCCAATGGCCATGAGTTTGCCTAAATGTTCCAAAGTGCCACGCTATAAGAGTGAGGAAAATGAAGGTCTGGTGATCGCTGAGGTCACTCGGTGAATCGCCAAATTGCCACAATACCGCCTAGAGTTATAGAATGCTAGAGCTAAACTTAGGGAAATTTTGGCGAGCATCAGTTTCATTCGGCGTGTTGCCGATCCATTCGACGAAGGATGACCTAGTCACCAAAAGTGCTGATGTAGATTTAAACAAGTGTTGATGAGCAAGATAGAAGGAAAAAGGGTGATTCGCGAAACTGATCGGCGATCCCGATCTGGATCACCTAAAATTACAGTAGTCGAACCAAGAAAAAGTGAAAAATGAAAGCGAGATGAAGAACATTCGGCAAATCGTCAAACATTCGGCGATGCTCGACTTACCTCACTGAGTGGTTTTAAACAACTACACTTCAGATTTGTTTAAATAGATTTTTACTGCAAAAAAAATAGGGCATTCAGAAAACATGAGGAAGAAAATATTTAGAGAGATAGCTCTACAAAAGCTTTTTGAGAGGGATTTTATCAAGATTTTCATATAGACTTTGTAATAGAAGAGATTTCTAGTTGATTTTCACATATAATTCTCATTTATACCCAAATATGGGATCTTTGATGGAAGTTGATTTTCCAATTTTTTATATGAGTGGCTAAAACTCTTATCTTGGGGTTTTGACTAGGAAGTCAATTGTTGAGTTTTGCTAAGTGGGTATTGTTGAATTGCACATAATGGGGTTAATTTGAAGTGGGTCTGATTTGCTGCTATGTTTTGAAGATGTTTTGAATGTTTGGGGTAACAAATTTAGTGTTGTGAGCTTGCTCGAGAGAGAGGTGCACAACCAAAGTATCAAACTCAGCATCCCTAGTTGTGGGTTACTTGGATTTTAGCAAGAGAGAGTGGAATACAATATCTATCTTCTGTATCCAGCTCAAGAGAGTGGATTTGATGAGGGAAAAAGGGTCGAGTATCTTTCGTGTGGTGTTGAAGTTCGAGAGAATTCGACATAGAAAAGGTAATTATTCGAGAAAAAGTTATCTTACGTATGGTCTGACCTACCAACAACAAATTAACCTATTGTGAGTATCAACATTCACCCTCTAAAGTAAAATTTGACAATTGGTTAGTCAATTCCCCAAGGTTTCCTTTATTATCTGGTTGTTTAGTGTGGACGCGTGAAATTGGATTAAGAAGCAAAATTTGATATTTGAAATCAAAATCATAAGGGTGTAATCACATTCTATTTAAGAGATTGTTGTCAATTTGCTATCATTGAATTTGAAAGACAATCTGCTCCCTTGGGACTAGACCCCAACTCTCTAGTTGGATTATATTACTATCTAATGATCGTTGGCACTTAATATTGGATGAAGTGTCTTGATACGTTAATAAATGGTGTGCTTAGATAACAAGGTTGTTGAGTGTCCCTAATATTCATGATTGGGGTTATCTTGAAAATTCACACCCATGAAGAGTGTAAGGAGGTTTGAGTAGTGTGTTGGAGGTCTGACATCCATGGTTTCCTTAGAAGGGTTGAGAGTTGATGAAAAAGTAGTTAATAAGTGAAGAGGTTGCTTGTGTAAAAGTGTTATAGAGGGATCACTTAGTTGAGGGTGTTACTTGGAAGACCGAGGCTGATATGATGTCCCGATATCCTCTTTCTTTCCTTCTATTCCTACTCTAGCTTGAGAGAAAGAGTTCCTCTTGGCTTGTTTTATGATTGGAGTCATAAGTGTTTTATGTGTTCCATGATCTCCTTAAGTTATGCATGTTCATGAAAGCTTATGTTTTTGAAAGAAAATGAATTATATGATTGTTTGTTCCTCATGTTGTTGTGCGTTAAGTATGAGTTGCCTATATGTTTCATGAGATGAATTGTTAAGCATGCTTTAGTTATGATTTTTCAAAGTAAATTGCATATTGACTCCTTGAGATTGTGTTGAGCATGTGTTGAGCTAGGAGAAGGAAGTTCCTCCTAAAAAGATGAGAAATTTGAAGTTTGATGCATAATAGGTTGTTAGATGTAGTTCATACCTCCTTGTGATGCATTGAGTGTGTTAAGTTGGAGTTGATGTTTCCTCCTTTGAATTGTGCATTATCTTGATGTTGTATGCATGATGGGCTGCTAGTCTTGAGTCTTTACTTTTGTAAGGTGTCTAGATCGTCATTCGAGGATGAATATTACCAAGGGGGAGATATTGTAACACCCCGTAGTTTAGTAGGACAACTAGGTCTAAGTTTGAGGGCTATAAGTCAAGACCAGAGGGCATGAGCCAAGGCAAAGGTGGAAGGGCCAAGGCAAGAGACAATGCTTCCCCAAGCTGCCAAGGCACTGCCCTTGACTACGAGAGCCTTCATGGCTCATGCTGACCACCACGACTCGTGGTGCCACCTGTAGTGGTGAGGCAGTGAGCCCCTAAAATTGGCCCCATGATGACTCCCCTTCACGAGCCACTTCACGGCCCGAGGGAAGGCTTGTGGGGTTGACTTCACTTTGGGGAGGTCATGTCGAGGTAAATAAGCTACTGTTCAAGGGACCATGGGCACCTTCAAGGGCCGTGGTGCCCTTGACGGTTCGTGAGGTTGGCCTTGAGGCCTGGGCACCCCACTTGAAGTGGGGGTTATTTCAGGTAATTCCTTTTTAAATTAGTATAAAGTGGAGTTGTTTTGTATAGTCCTAGTACACCTATATAAGTGTTTTTAACCCTTTAAACTTATCATTCAAGTCATTAATTCCCAACACCCAAAAAATTCCCAAAGTTCATCCTTTCCAAAAATTATCTCTCTAGAAAACTCAAAGAAGAAGAAGAATAAGAAGAAAGGAAGGGAAAGCTACGATTCAAGAAGAAGTTTTCACACCAAATTCATATGGCTTTGTGACCAAGGTATGTTAGTCCTTCATCCATGGATAGCTTTGATCCATGGAGTCCCTTCAAAACCCCAATTTCAAAGATAGAAATCCCCAAAAGTTAGGGTTTGATTCCAAAGTCGTGGGTTCCTTTCAAAAAAGATTCTAATGTTTCATTTATGTTATATTATGTATGAACTGATGATTTCCTATGAGTTTCATATTGTATCCCCAAGAACCCATGAAATCCCCATATATCTCAAAGTTAATGATATGATGTGGGGCTTTGTCGATGAAAGGTGAATTGTATTAATTGATGTATGAGGTGATAGATTCACATGAAATTATGATTAAATCCCTGTTTAATGCTTGAATTCTATATGTGTTGATTTAAGGTAGGTTTTAACCTCAAGGAGGGAAAGTATGAGATTATACTTGTTTTGTGAAGTTTATGTAAATGCTTTAATGAGGCTTTGAGAGTGAAGTGTTAATGATTAGGTTGTTGTTTTGGGCAGATTGAAAGGTTATTCTCATGAACTCATGATGAACTTAATGTGAAAGGTTTTCTCACGTAAGGAAATTCTAAGGTTGAAAGGCTTTTCTCACCTAATTGAATCTAAGTGTAAAAGTGATCATAGATGGTGATAGTTGCTCATGCATGGTCTAAAGAGCTATTCTAATGAATTAACTTGGACTGATTGTCAAGGACATCTTTCCATGAGACTTGAGTTAAGCAAGACTTAATAACTATATTGTGGGATTTCGGCCTAGCACCGAGTGGATATTGAAATGAGATGGAGGCTCACACATAGTTGAGTCCGGGCTTCCGAAATAGGAACTCTCATCTAGTAAAGTCTGGGTTTTCCAAAGCATGTCTCATGAGATGGAATCCTTCACCTAGTGTAGTCCAGGTTTTTAGTAGCAATCTTCATATCCCATAACTACGTGCCCCATATGATGTTTAGCTAATGGATCCAACTAAGCTAATAAACCGATTCTACATTAGGAAAGTAGACCAACCCTTTTTGGTATGGGTAACATCGGGATGGATCATGTGATAGCCCACATGGTCTCATATCGGTTAAGGCTCTATCCCGACTACAACAAGATTATTAATGAACTACGATATTCTTGAAGGAGCATCTCATAGAGTTCAAACATAATGAACTAAGACATGCTTGAAGGAGCATCTCATAGAGTTCAAATACAAGGAACTAATACATGCTTGAAGAAGAATCTCATAGTGTTCAAAATAATAATGAACTAAGATGTACTTAAGGAAGTATATCTCGAATTGTTCAATGAAATGAGGAACTAATATGTGCTTGAGAAGTACCTCATAGTGTTCAAGAGTTTTAAAAGATGATGAACATGAGTGATGGCCTAAAGTGGTTTACTTAGCATAGGTGAGATTTATGTGGTCTCATTCATGCCTTGCACAAGTATGCTTTGAGGTTATTATGAAGTGCTCCTTTTGTGTTGTGATGAGCTTTGTATTAACTTTGTTTATGAGTTCAAAGGCTTAAATGATGATGATGACTTATATTGCTTATGTTTTATGACTTACGGGTTTCTAACCTCTTATGCATGTTTAACTTGGTAAATTGCATGCCTTCATATGAAATGTCCCATGGAGCTTGTTTTAAAGGTTTATATGCATGACTATTATACTTAGTGCATTTTTGTACTAACGCCTACTTTTCCTACACTTTTCCCAAGTGTAGGGTCTGGTTTTCGAGGTGATCATTCTAGTGCATAGCGCTTGGACTTTCCTATCTTCTGAGCTTGTTGGTGAGTCCTCATGGTTCGAGGATGACTTTTTCTCATGATGTAGCTTCCTTTATTGTACTTTCCTTTTTGGACAAGTTGTATGGGCTAGGACCTATTTCATTAAAGATTGTAATAGATGACTATATTGAGACAAGTCTAGCCTTCCGCTTTCTTTTATGAAAAACTTTTTAAGACTTGAAATATGATTTACTCTTATTGTTCTATTTCCTATGTTATGAGAACTAAGTGGATTGTATGGAGTCCTTCAGGGTTCTATACGCCCATGTTACATCTAAGGGGTACCCCTGGATCGTGACAAGGAGACACCAGGGGATCATGTTATAGCTCACATCATCTCTATGTCGATTAAGGCTAATTCCCCACATTAATAATGAACTAAGGTTACTTCAAGAAGTATTGCATATGAGTTCAAAGGTTTTAAAGATGATGTTAGCTTGCATTGACCATGATTTCATGACTTATGTTTTCTAACTCTCTTATATCATGTTTTAGCTTGGTCAAGTGCATGTCATTAAATGAAAGTTCCCTTTTAGCATGATTTAAATGTATTATGCATAGCTATCATACTTGGTACATTGTTTTGTACTAACGCATACTCTTTCCTACATTTCCCTAAAATGTAGGGTCGGTAGTCAGGTTTCTCAGTTTTGTCGCTAGTGGTTGAGTTCTAGATTTCCGAGCTTTAGTGAGTCCTTATGCTTTGAGGACAGAGTTTTCTTGTTTCACTTTATTTCATGTATTTTTGTTTTGGACATGATGTATGGGCTAGGCACAATTTCATTCTATTGTATTAGATGGCTATGATGAGACAAGTGTTTTAGACTTTCTATTTTCTTTTATAAAATGTTTTCGACTTGGACTATTGTTTTACTCTAATTGTTCTATTTCTTATGTTATAAGAACTGATTGGCTTGTATGAGGTCCTTCGGGGTTCTATACCTCATGTTACATCTAAGGGGTACCCCTAGATCATGACAATCATCGTCTGACCTATATTGAGGAGCCAGTTGCCATCTTAGCCAAATATGTGAGGCAGTTGCGATCTAGACCCATTCCTGTTGTTAAGGTCCGTTGGCGGCACCATCCAGTCGAGAAGGCTACCTTAAAGACCGAGCAGAAGGTGTGAGAGCAGTTTCCCAGCTTATTTGAGCATTTAGGTACTTCTTGACTCTTACTTTTGTGGACGAAATTCCTTTTTAGTAGTGGATGTTGTAATGACCCTCCAGGTCATTTTCACCTTAATGACTTCTTTTCATCATTTAGAGAATTCCTATAGCGACCCTAAGTAATTTATGACTTGTTTGCACTGATTGTTCAATCGCCTGGTTGTTCGTTTGGGTGTTACGCCCTGAAACGACCCCAAAAATGCCCGAAAATGTGCTTCGGAAACACCTATAATTGTAATTTCCATATATCTCAAAATCCGTGCATGATTTCAGAAATCCGACTTCATATTCTTGTTCAGGGGGTCAAATTGAGTGGGAAATGAGTCTAACCCGAATTTTAGAACAACCGTATCAAAATTTGAAAATCGCAAAAAATGCGATTTTTGAGGGTCAACTTTAAAGGGGCATATCTCTCAGCACACAAGGAACTGGAAGGAGCTCAAACTATCAAAATTAAAGCTTTGTGAGTTAGCTTTCCAACGCAATTTGTTTCGCCTCATTCCGAGTTAGGATGAAGGAGTTATAACCATTTTCGTAAAACCTCGCCGGCAGAAAAGTGCCATTTCCAGTAAGCCGAAACACTGTTCACCCGCCCCATTATTTTTTCTAAGTGTTGGACAATTTTTTTCCAAAGGGCATATGATATTCCCTATATATCATTAGTTCATTCCAAGTCTCTAAAACATTTCTCAAACATCCAAAAACTCTCTCTAAACCCTCTCCAAAATTCCACCAAGATCATCAACCAAATTCAAGGATCCCAAGCTTTAATTCCGGATTCAAGATTCAATCTCAAGCAATTCTCCATTCCAATCTTCATCAAGAATTCTCCAAAGTTGAGGTATGTGGGTTGATTGTGGAAACCTTCCTTTCCACAAGTCCAACCATTTATCCTCTATTTTACTTCAAGTTTATGGGTCCTTATGATCATTTATGAACTCTTGAATTATGGAATTA